>NW_010535338.1:9993-22917 GCF_000687285.1 Phaethon lepturus
CTTCTGAACATGACAGGCCCAAAGAGCTCTTGTCCTCCAACTGTCCAGATCACCTCAAGGTTTGTTAGTGTGCTCTCTGGCATGGATTTGCCCATGGAAGCTGGCATGGGGTGGGACATTGCAGCAGAAGCTGTGGATAACTCCCACAGTAGTCCTCCAGTTAGACAATAAAGATAAATTGGAGGCAGTTTTCTCATGGGATGACTGCAACTGGGTACAGTTACTTCAGTACCTACCATGTCCGGAAGGCATGTAGCACCCTCGTAGTTCTTCAGGACAGCAGAAAATCAGTGTGAACAGAAAACTTGCTCCAGTGATCCATGCACAGTCCAAGCATGAGGTCCTGATGTTGTGGAAGTAGCTAAGCACTGGGCAGAACCAGCATTTCATATCATGAAAAGGACTTATCTCGCCTTTAGGTGTACAAGTTAGGCATCTAGTCTGACCTAAACGTCTAGCTGTTGAGACAGAGACAATCACCCTTTGAGACTAATATTTCCCATCCTGAAAGGGTGGTGTGAATTTTCTGCTCAATGTGCCCATCTTTTTCCACTGACTACAGAGGGACTCCAGCTTATGTCAGGCTCAACTTTTAGTTATCTAAAGTAAAATAAAATGAAGTGGAATTAAACTCCACTCTAATTGAATTATTTTATCTGTTATACAAGCTACAAGGTTGCTCTGCAGTGCTCTGTAAGCCACAGGGGTGAAGGTGTTTTGATAAGGCTGGGACCTGGCAGTGGTGGAGCTAGGTCTCTGCAATGACCTAATTACACCAGAGAAGGGACCTAAATCTTTGCCTCTGAACTGCTGAATTAAAATGGAAACGCCACAGAGCACAGCCTTGGTCCTTAGTTCTGGAGAGCTATTTGTGAGTAAAGAGTTTTATTGTCTTGCCTTGTAGCAGCTTCCTACCAAAGGCACATTATCACACAGCAGAGTCCCTTCCTATCCAGGGAATAATTAAAACCAATCTCATGCCAGTGTAAATTTTTGGCTATGATATATGCAGGATTAAACCTAACATATAAGCTTGCGTGTAATGATCAGCTTGTAATTTATTGCAGCTGTTTGTCAAGTGGGCTAGACCTTGTATTTGGATTTAATTTCCCAGTGCAAAAAGGCGGGTGTTCAGTTTATGACTGCTTAGAACGTGCGTGATTACAGGCTGCCTGCATTACTCGGGCAGGAAAACCAGCTGGGAATGCATTTCTGTTCTTCATGTTGTAGACTGGATCGTATCTCGCGGGCGCAAATCAATAGCAAGGGACAGCTCAGGAACCGTGCCTGAGCAAAACTCTGGTCTCTTCCTTGTCCTGCCTTTCCCCCGCCCCGCGGGCTGATGAGTCAGTGCTGACTGATTTGACTGATACAGCCGTTGCGATAACGCATTACTCGGCCCCTTGAAGAGGGTTTGATGCTGCTGCAGCCAAAGCTCTGCCTACTGCTGTCACCCCCCGGCTCATACCTCAACCCAGCCTTGGTCCTACACCAGAGGGAAGCTTGAAGCTCCAGGGACCATCTGGCTGCTAGAAATGCTGACAAATTTGGAATTGTAGCTGCCTAAAAAGCTGCCTTAACCCTATTGCTAAATCTGGACTTCAGAAGTGTGTGCTGAGCAGGGCTTAGCTAGACCCTGCTACTGGAGATCATTTTGACTGGGCTTAGCAGCATGAATACAGAGAAGAATCTTGGAGCTGAGCGCAGCTGACGGCCGAGTTAAATCTAAGATGCATTTTGTTCATCATTGGCTTAGCTCTGGGCTGCTAGTTTGTCCTTGGTTTTATTTATTAGTTATCCTTGCAGTGGAAATGGACTCTGTGGGCTTGGAGGCAACCCAAGAGGGCCATTGGATGAGGCTTCCTCATAAGAATAGATGGTTACATATTTTTCTTGTCAGATTTAAGATATTGCTTTGTTCAATGAACAGGGTTATTTCAGACACGTAATACAGTTAAGCACTTGCAAAGAGCATGATCCTGTCCTGAGACAAACTCTCAAATGTGACCTCCCTCCTGATGTTACAGGTGTCATCAGTCTCTTTTCTGTCTTCTTTTTTTTTTTAATAGACTATTCATAAAACCATGCAGCATTCCCAAATTTGAGTATTGATGAAGATTCAGCTACAAGTTGGAAAAAAGTAATATTTATTATGGGTTGCTTTTTTTTTTCCTGTTTGAAAATATTCAGCCATCTGGTCAGCAAACAAATAAAATGCTGCCTGATATTGGCAGCAAAGCATACACTGAAAAACAACTAATGGGAGAAGGAAACGGTTCACAGCCTCTCTGTAGTCTGGTGGCTATTGGCTTTGCATTTTTTTTCTCCACTCAGGAAGACTCCTGAGTTAAATTTGTATTTGCAAAAAGCAGAATCTGGTCATGATCTTCATAGAAGTAAATGCAGCTTTGGCAAAGCCTGAAGTCAAGAAAAATATTTCTATTTTTACTTCCCCCCCAAGGATTAATTAGGCTCAGTGAAAGAAGCGCACCTTTTCTTCATTATCAGAATCCTTACTTTGCAATATTATGTGTACCAAAGTCCTGGTTATAGACACGTTTTCTGTCAATGTGGCCACTTTGGTTAAAGTCCCGTATTGAAGAAATTATCCCAGTTCAAGTTCTGGTGCAAATCATTTGTGTTGCCACAGAAGTGACTAATATCTGTAGCTCTTATCCCTTTTCTTTTGGGGATTATATGTATTAGGAGCCTTTGTAATATTGGAGTAATCCCTTCTGCGTTGGAGGTTCGTTACATCGCTCCCTGGCTGTACCTAAAACTCATCCTCTGAGGGTGTCAGGGTCTGAAAGGGAGAAGCTGGGCTCAGAAGTGGTCAGAGTCGTCCATCCCCATGGCTTGAGTGAGGAACACAAGAGCACACAGACCTGGGTCAATGGTGGTGAGGAAATGAGAGCTGGGCTTGGCACAGCTGTACCCTGCTCCTGCCCGGTCCAAGCCGAATAGCTGGCGGGCATTTTCTCGTATAGAAGCATCTCTCAAGAGAGAAAAGGGAATGTGGAGCAAATACATTTGGTAGGAAATTGTAGAGGAGGTGGTGACAGGGCAGAAAAGTGATACGAGGTCAGATGAGCGAGCATCACCCAGACTTCCCTCTAAGAGCAGCGTTGTTCCTTTTCTAATATTTTTCTGCTGCCTAATGCCGTATGAAAAGCTCACGCACCTAATGGAGGCTGATAACCGACAGCGGAGCGGCAGGAGCGGAAGCTTTGCAAAATGCTTGTGCACGTGCCTGGGTTTAAGCGCATGAATAATTCCACTAACGTTTGAAAACCAATGCCTTCTTTAAGATGAAGTTCATGCTTAAATACTGTGCTGGATTAAGGTCAGGGAAATCTGTGAATTGCAGAGGGTCAGTACTCTGACAAAACCGAGATATGTTATTGAATTTAAACCTTTTATTTCCAGTAAACTGGAGATTTTCCTTTAGGTGCAGTGTTGAAAAAAATGCATTGACTGGTGTCCTTTAAAAATATTTAAATGTTAATTCAGTTTAGTGCTCGTTTCGTGCTTCTTTTATGGATTTTAATAAAAATAATTCCTTCATTCTGTATACTTTCAGCAGGCTTTTTAAGACTAACTGATGATAACCTTTTATATGCTTTTTAAAATGTAATTGGTGTAGCAGATTGGACAGGATGCTGCTGTGGGACTCTGCTGCTGGAGAGGAAATGCAATGAAATGGGCCACATTGATTCCTCAGATGATTAAACCTGGCCATAGTTCAGGTCCTCACTGGATTAAAGTGGACAACTTGTAAAATTGTATTACCTTTATACTGCTCCACATGAACCTGCCGGGAGCCCTGCGACGATGAGACGGGTGGTTTGGCAATAGTTTGTGAACCGAAACCTTGAAGATGTCTTTCCCCCTGGATACTGTGACTGCAGAAGTTAAACTTGGTCCAGCGTGGTGGCTTAGTGAGGTAGTGGCCCTACGGAAGGAGGTGCAGAGGCTCTAAGATGCACTTGCACATGCCCAAAAATGTTTATGTTGTGCTAAATGGTTCACTCAGATTGGGGGAGCCTCATAGATAAATATCTTATATTTAACTTAACATTTGGTCCATCTGTCTCATTTTTCTCAAGTACATAGATATCTTTTTCCCATTGAAGTTCTCAGCTCAGGTCCTCCTCTGAGGTAAATTATTTTGCCCTACTTGGCTGTTTTATGACTAATGTAGTTCTAGTTTGCTGACTTGACACCATCTCAGGAGCACCCAAAGTGAGGTTTTTGCTGTGTCCTTTGCTTTGAGAATATAAAAAAGGACCCAAATTTATCATCTTGTCTTCCTTCTGATAAAGAAAGGATGTGACAAGGCATGGCAAGAAGTGGGTTCACTTGGCTGGTGCTTAAGGAACTGCTGAAATTGGGCTCAGCGTTGGTGTAGGGATTCAGAAAGAGGCCAAGAGGCAGGAATAAAAAGGAAGAAATTATCTTCGCAGATGGAAAGCTGAGTGCCCCAGGGAAGCCTTGGGAAAGACTGTACCTCTGTTGAGCAGAGGCTGCCTGGGGCCAATATCTGCTCACTCACCTTGAAACAGTTGACTCATCTGGTGGCTGTCCATCTCAGGTCTGGAACCTCCTGATGGCCTTGACTCCTTCACAAACAAAAGCTCAGCAATTTTCCCTGTGGCTTTAATACAGTCCCTAAAAGAGGGACCTGGACAAGCTCAAGCAATAGGCCTATGTGAACCTCATGAGGTTCAACAAAGCCAAGTGCAGGGTCCTGCCCCTGGGTCGGGATTACCCCCGGTATAAGCACAGGCTGGGGGTGAAGGGATGGAGAGCAGCCCTGCCCAGAAGGATTTGGGAGGACTGGCGGGTGAAAAGCTGGACATGAGCCACAATGTGTGCACGCAGCCCAGAAGCCACCCGTGTGCTGGGCTGCACCCAAAGCCGCGTGGCCAGCAGGGCGAGGGAGGGGGTTCTGCCCCTCTGCCCCGCTCTGGGGAGACCCCCCTGCAGTGCTGCGTCCAGCTCTGGAGCCCTCGGCACAGGAGAGACATGGACCTGCTGGAGCGGGGCCAGAGGAGGCCCCAGCAATGCTCCGAGGGCTGGAACAGCTCTGCTGGGAGGACAGGCTGGGAGAGCTGGGGGGGCTCAGCCTGGAGCAGAGAAGGCTCCGGGGAGACCTTCCTGCAGCTGCCAGGGCTGAGAGGGGCTTATGAGAAAGATGGGGCCAGACTTTTTAGCAGGGCCTGTTGCCATAGGACAAGGGGTGATGGTTTTAAACTAAAAGGGGGTAGATTTCAACTAGATAGAAGAAAGAAATTTTTCATTTTGAGGGTGGTGAAACCCTGGTCCAGGTTTCCCAGAGAGGTGGTAGATGCCCCATCCCTGGAAACATCCCAGGTCAGGTTGGACGGGGCTCTGAGCAACCTGCTCTAGTTGAAGACGTCCCTGCTCATGGCAGGGCGTTGGACTAGATGGCCTTGAAAGGTCTCTTCCAACCCAAACTATTGTATGATTCTATCGTTATAATACATCTGTTGTGATGCTGCAGGTACCTTAGGTAATTAATTGCCTTCTTGGGATTTGCCTCTGAGCTATTAAATAGTTAAATCCTGACCCGTTTTTGTGCAGATTGCCTTCTGAATAGGCATCAGTCAGCAGCATCTCTACTCAAAAAAATAGAAACTTCTCTTTTAATTTACAAGTCTTAATCCTTGAATAGCTGGGAATAAAACATCAAGGTTGAAAAGGAGGAATGAATAAAATCCAGAATATTAAAAATTATAATTAGAACTGTGATCAACTTTGATAGTGTCAGGCCTTCTCAACTGTAATAACTGCATAGCTCTGAATAAAAAGCCTAACCATATTTGCAGTGAAACGTGAATCTTGTTCTTGGAGAAACGTTTTTGCTTATTACACAGTGCCAGCATGTGTGAATTAGAGTATGCTGTACTGAGATCCTGTGGGTGGCTTTATCTGTGTCCTTATGCACACAACGTTTGCATAAGTCATACCGTATAGTTGATGTTTGTGAATAATAGGCACTAAAATTTACTTTCCTGAAAACAAAAGCTGGTTTGTGTGTATGGAAGGGACCTTGTGCAAACAGTTCTCTGATGACGTGTCGGGACGCTGCTCTGTTAGTGTGGTAGGGAGTAGGTGCGAGGCACCCGGCCAGCTGGGGACTGTCCATCTTGATGGCACCGTGGCACATGGGCTGTGCCTGAGCACCTGGTGTCTCAGGGCACTTTGGGGAACGTCTTCCACCACCACCCAAAGCTTGTCTTGCCGTAGGGAAGACAGACAAGTGTTATCACATGGATAGTCTTGGAAGACCCTTCAGTAGTCAGCGTGGCCGTCACCTGTGGCTCTTGGCTAAAGCAGGATGTGGGAACTCCTCGCAAATGTAGCACGTGGAGTCAATGTGTCAGCGTTTCCTCTGCAAGGCCGCTTATTTGCTTTGTGCTCTGGCTGTTGAATACCAAACAACAAAACATGAGGATTTAGTGAGTTTTCTCCTTTATAGTTTTGTATGTAGAAATTTATGACAGTGGGGGAGGGAAAATATTATGAAGTAAAAAATGTGAGGCACTACACCTCTTTTTATCTTTTTTTGTTGACATGAAAGAGTGGATATGGGATAGATTCCCAGTAGTTAACAAAGCAAATACTTAAGAAGCTGTGGATAGGATGCTTAAATATTGATAGTTAAAAAGCTGCAACCCATTAATTCTGCTTTAGATGGGCCTGCATGAGATTGTGAATTAAATCTGACTTTTTTCCTTAAGCCTAACATCTCCCTTAATGCTTGATCTTTCAAGCTAGCTGGCTTCAATACTGCAGGTTTAAGCCCTGAAAGCCTCCTTCAGCAAGATGTTTAAGGGATTGGTGTTTTTGGGTTGAGGTGATGCGCCCAGTACCAGTGTGACCCTGTTCTCCCCCACAGCCTTGCACATACAGTGACTTGAAAACCTCTTGTCAAAAATAGTAACAAGTGAAAAAGCCATTATTTTATAATACTTTTATTGAATATTGAAATAGGGCTTTCTACTTTGTAAGAGAGAACTTCAGGAAAAGGCCACAAATTGTGAAAGTATCACTGAAGAAGTTTAGTGATGTAGCAAGTTGTGTGTGATTATTAAACTTAAAATATTATTACATGTGAATTGAAATGCTTGTAGTGAGTGAGACTCTCAGAAAAAAAAACCCACACAAAAACAACCCTTCATGGATAACCCTTAAACTGTAAGATTTTCTTGTCATGTAAAGTAAAGAACAGTTGTCACATATAGAGTGGTAGTAGTAAAAGTAATTTTCACTTTGACAAACTATATATATTTAGCTGTAAATATAAGACAAAAATTATAAAAGCCCATAGAAAGCTTATTGTAGTTAATGGAAAAATATTTACTTCATGGAACTGGGTCAAACCTGTCCAAATATTACTGGCGGCTGACTAAAAGACTGGATGACTCAATAACATTAGGACAGTAAAGATAAGTAACTTTTTAAACATCCTTTACCACCATGTTCTTCACTTCAATTTTCTCTTTAATCTGAGTGTTTTTTTTTGGAAGATTTAGAAGCTCACTGGAAAAAATGATTTCCTGATCACCCTTGTCTAAAACCTTTTTGAGAAATGTAGAGGTTTGCAAGTGAATTTTTTAGGTTTTGAGACTGAAGAGTTAAAAAGCCCACAACCCAAACCCCAAATTTCTGGGTTCATCAGAAATATCCTCCTGATCACTGGGAGAGCCTGGCAGTGTGGAGGCATGCCTGAGTCAAGGCAGGGTTCTCCACCTTTCTGTTGACACTTGCCTTGATTTAAATCTTAATTTCTGTATTATTAGTCTCTGCTACCGACTGTGTAGGAAACTTGGCTGTCATAGGAGGGAAACACTGAGGAATGGGGAAATCTTGAGTCCTCCCTCCAAGCTGTGGAGCCTGACTGGATGGACATGCCGCACTGCAGCCCTTTCTTCTGAAGGCTGGACCCAGGTCGGAACGTCCAAGTAATGTCATGTTCAAACCTGCCCACTTTCTGGGCTCTGTTGTAACTTGCTAGTGACGTCTGTGAAGGTTTATACGGAGTGGCTCTTTAGGACAGTCTTCTTGTTTCATTACCCTGTTCATCAGTCTCCCACACCTCCTGTTCTTGTGAGAAAGGGTCATGATGGCTGTGGTGAAGAAAGGGGAGGGATGTGATAATGGGAAGATTTACGATTTTTGCTTTGGGGGTGGAGTTAACTTCAGCCTGTGTAAGTGACGCAGAAGAACTCCCTGAGAAGAAGGACTAGACAACTGAGTTGAAACGACACCTTACAGGTTAATGAAGGTGTGAAGCAAGTGTTTCAAAGCTCTGTTCTGAATGCAGTGGTCAGGTTTTCTGTTAAAGAAAACCCCAATCTGAATTGACACGTGCAAACAGCATGGGTTTTTTTAGAATCTGAGTTGATGGGCTTCTTTCAGTGTGTGAAATGGAATGGGATTCATCTCTCTGAGTGGTGCTTCCCCAGTGGGCAGCACCGCCATCTCCAACCTGCATCCCACTCTATCCTCTACTAAATACACCCTCCACATGTGCTTGTTGACCGCACAGGAAGTCCCACTATGTAGATGGCTGAAACTGGGTGAGATGGATCCATCCCTCTTCTGCTGGTGTTCATCCAGCAATGATGGTGGACAGTGGCAGAGTTAGGGAGCTGGAGAAGTTATGTCTTGGAGGTGTACAAAGGATGTGAGGGGTGGACGCTGTTTGAATGCTGTGACTCCCAGAGAACCGAAACTGAAACTTGGTGCGGTGTGAATGGACGTGAGGCTTATGCTCTGGCTCTGTCCTCTCACCGGGTGGTAGGGTTGCCATCCCGTGTTGTGGGGTTTAACGTTTGCTTTCCAAGAGCCATGGTGCCAGGGACTTTCACTGACACACTCCTGGGAAGAAAACTGAGAAGTGAGAGTGACGTAGCCACACTGAATTCATGTTCATAGAGGTTAATTTTCAAGAGAGAAGATCTCTGAACTCTCCTTTGGGCTTTTTTAATATTTGTAGAGCTTTATGAGGATGAAAGGCTGTGTAAGTGCTTGGTGTTACAGTTCACAGAGACAGCAGATGACATGCTGCTACCCTACAGTGAGCCAACGTGCCGCCGCCGAGTCTATTAGGAGTAAGGTCTGGCTGTGGCTTGTTGCATTCGGCATCCTTTTACAAAGGGTAAAGTGCTTTAAAGAATTTTGTGGGAGAGATGTGGCAAAATGATCTCACCAAATGTTTTGCTCCACACCAAAGACAATGCTAGTGTCAAAGCAGCTGACCTCCTCCAAAGCAGCTATTATTTAAGGACAGAAATGGTAAAATCTGGCCTTACAATCAAATCCAGGGTGGTATTTAGACTGCAAAACCCTTTGAGAAAGGTCCTCTGGATCAGGAGGAGCAAGACCCCATGTGGTTTAAGCATTATGACTGGATAGGCGTGTATCAGAAATACATAGGATTGGTGCTGGAAATCCTGAAAAGCAAATTGGCACGTAGCAATGTTAGCAAAGGTTAGTAAAATATTAGATGTGGCCCAGGGACTGGAAAGAACAATAATTAAATGCATGGCGAAACACTGACAGGTGAGGACTGGGTACAACGTCTGCTGGCAGAAGCAGGGGCTGTAGAGAAGGAGGAGGTGGGGATGGGTAATGCAGCTCATTGCAGCATTTGAATTGCTCCCTTGTCCTGTAGGCTGGCCGGCCGGAGGCGGGCTGGGCTGCTTTTTGCACCAAAATTATATAAATGTATATTATAAACCAAATTATTTTATATAATATTATATATTCCCCTAACTAGGCAGCACCTTATGTTTTCTTGCTCGTAAAGTTTCTCTGTATTAATCCAATGAATGCTGCTGGGTTTCATGACACGAGTTATGGTAGAAACGGTTGTACCAAGCTTAGAGCTGTGCTGGCTGGAAAGGGCATCTCCACCTCTGTGCCAACCCCTCTCCCTGCTGAGTTTAAAAATGTGTGAGGGCTGTGTTGGCTCACCCTCAGCCATGGTCTCCATGAAGGAGAGGTTACGTGAGCAGGTGGTCCTGTGGGTGGGAGAGGGGCGAAGGGGATGAGCTGGGGTGAGCAGCAGGTGTGGAGAATATAACCCTGGTCACCTACCGCGGTGGCTTCCAAAACGCAGTGTGTGATCGGAGTGTTTAAGAGCAGAAACTCTTTGTCGTTTATGCAAAAGGAGGATCCATAGTATTGCTGCTGACCAATATTCATTGAGTCGAATGCAAAATTCGTTAAAAAAAATCAATGAATTTTTGTGCTATCGGACAAAAACCTTAAATGATTGTAGACTATGTGGGAAACCAGTTCTCGACTGCCTGTGGTACGTACACGGGGACCCCATCCTGCAACACTTAGTGACTCCCGGTAGGATACAGGTAGTCTCTTGCAGTAGCTCTGTAGCAGAGCAGATGTTTTCTAGCCTTATTTTACAAATGAAAAATAATGGCAGATTTGACTGATTTATGTGTATCCAGCTGCCGTTCAGAGAGGATTATCCCTGTTTGGTTCTGAAAAATGGCCATTTAATCCCTCTGCATACTGATATTCCCATACTCCTGGGCTGAGCTGGTGCTACGTGGTACTACGGGGTTCCTGCTCACAGCTGAGATCCCTGTCCATGCGATGGGGAGTGGTACCAGCCCAGGCCCCTCTCCTACTCCAGCTTGCAAAGCTGCATCTTGCCAGCACGTTGTCAGAACAAGGTTTGGAGTTTCCTCGGGACGTTTTATTTTGCTTGATTATAGTGGCTTTTTTACTGCTGGAAAAAATGACCTCTTGAGTCCTGGGGAGTGTGTGGGGAGAGGTTTTTACAAAGGATTTGATATTGGTTTGGTTTAGTTTCCATTGAAATGGGTGGAATTTTTGCTACTGGTTGAAATGAGAGTGGACTTAGACTGGTCTCTGAAAACCTTATCCTTGTTTTTTCATCTGTTGTTAATGGTGTGTCCTTAAGGTTTCCAAAACTGTAGTGTGAAAGTCTTCACTCAGGTGAGAGCCTGGGTTGGAGCTTTGAAACTTGGCTTTAGAGGTGGGGTCCTCTGATGGCGATGTGGCTGAGCACTTCGTTCCCTGGTGTATTGGAGCTGCCTGCAGTAAAGAGACAGGTATAAGCCAAGAGGTGCAGGCAAAGATGGTCAATTTTTGGCTTGAAGGTCTAAACCAAGCATCTTATGGCAACTTTGCATTTTCCTAAGAAGCTTGACTCCTGTAAAAATATTACCATGTTATTTTTCATTTGGACCTAATGATAATGATAAATGATAAAAACCCTGAGATACTTCTATCCTGATCCTGACCATTGTTTAGGACAAATTCTGAATTCTTTCAGAGTTTATCTACTTTTAATTCAAATAGATTTTCATTTTCATTTTCACCTTCAGAGTGAGGAAAATAAACCTGACTGGAGTTCCTAGTGAAATCCTAAATGACCAAAGCTTCTTCAAAGCTTTGATTTTGGTTACATTCTCCTGCACAGTTAGTTGATTTTTAGCTTCAGCCATGCAGATGTCCTCATGATTAACATTAACCTCTGTGCTGGGCTCTGATGGATGGCATCTCCTTACTGCTCTTCCCACCACCCTGGGTGCTGTGCCATGGTTTTTGCATGCCTGGAGACGTGCTGTGCCCCAGGTACCATCAGCAGCTCTGAGCTGTGCAGGAGCAGTTTTGTGCCAGTCCCCCTCGGTCCCTGAGGTCTGGGCAGCCCCATCACCACGCGGGAGCGGTTAAGCAAAGCACTGAGGGTTTGTGTGCTTGGGGGCTACCTCAACACCTCTCTTGGCTGGGAAGATGTTTGGAATATCTGATGTAAAATAATCCTAGTGTTCCTTGAGCCCTCCAGCTAAGGGGAGAGGTAATAACTTTGAACCTCGCACCTCCTCATTAGAGGATTAATTAGCTATGCTTTTAAAGATATGTTGACAGTCTTGAGGTCTTCGTCTCTCGTTATTATGACCTCACTGTTATATCTCAAAGGTTTCATCTCTAGAATTGGGCAGCATTTTCCTGCCTTTGGGCAATTTCAGTGTCAAAGCTGTTATTTTCACTCAATGCTATGGCCTGATATAATTTTTTCCTTTAATTCTATAAAAGAGGAAAATTGACATCTCAGTTTCTCAGCCTCCTACACAGGGTAGCACAGTATTTGCCTTTTATTTCTGGAGTAGCAGAGTTAGTTAGCAGTGGTAAAATCCAGTCCTTTTCTCTATTACTGAAGAAGTAATAAAAATAAAATGATAGAGGAAATTGTTTGCTCGTTTGTTGGTATTTTGCCTTTAGGATTAAATGATGTGCTACTGAAACTGGAGACTTGGCGATGGCTCATTCTCTCTGTTATAGGATGTTGCCTTTTCAATCAATCTCTAGGTCTTTTCATTTTTTTAATTTCATAAAATCTTTAATTTTGAGATATGACAGTGCATAAGTGTTCCCTCCCTTCCCCCATGCCGGCATGGCCTATGAGGAGGAAAAGGATTTACACAAAGTCTGATAAAAATGCTGACCCTGTCTGAGTAAGTTAAGAAGGAGCAGGAATTACTGATAGGAGTGCTGGGCTCCATAATACAAACAAGAATGAACATTCAGATAAGAACTGCTTTGGATACTTAGGTGAATGCATAGTGAAATTTTAATTATGCCTTTTTGTGACTAAGCCTAATTTGCTGCCTTAGCAACTTTGCAATCAGTAAGGCTAGATGAAACGGTGTTAAATAATGTTAGCAGTTTATCACTAACATCCCTGAGGAGCAAGGCTACTCTGTTAATTTTCCGCAAGCAGCACGTTGTGTCGCTACCTGCTTTGCTCCAGCGCCCGCTGATGCTGTCAGGAAGGTGCTTGCTGGCCGGAGTGGGAGCCGACTGTGCCGTGGGCGGGCGGCTGCGGCCGCGGCGGGCGCGTGA
>NW_010535339.1:0-16328 GCF_000687285.1 Phaethon lepturus
GGCTTTCACGCCTGACGCTGCAGTGCATAAAGGTCACGTATATTGTGTTGCTGAACTATATATAATTCAGTGTTTAGAGGCATCTTAATCATCTGGTGTTGGGCACACCAGCGGGGCTGTAGCCCGCGTCCTGGACGGTGTTTCCCGCTGCCACGTACAGTCATATGCTATTGTCACAGTGCCGCGGGTGGGCTCTTGTTTCCAGGCGTTGAGTTTCTACCTGTGATGTGCCAGAACTGATCAGCTGTTGGGGTTTTGATCCAATGGCATGGGCCTTTATCTTTTGATGCAAATGTAAATGATCTTTAAATTATGTTATTTCTGGTTGGGAGAGTAATCAATATAGTTCTGTGTATGTAAGTTTTCAGGGCTGCCATGTGTTTCTGAAGCTGTGATAAATCATATTAACTACACCTATAATCTGGTTTCGGATACAAGGCTGGTTTTTAATGCAGCTGTCTGAAGCACAGGTTAGCCAAACTTCAGCTAAATTCAGAAGAATGAAACTCTGCAACTGAAATGCTGTATAAAACAGCGGGCAGTTTGCTGTTGCAGTTTCTTTCTAAAAATAGTCTTCCATGGCCTCCTTAGCACAGCTTCTGCCCATCATTTGGAAGCGCAGAAGTAGCCAGGCTTAGTGTTCTTAGTAGACTGGCGAGGACACGTGCATTTTGATCTAGATGCACTTCTTACCGGTGTTTCCAAGACTCAGCTGGCAGGGACACGTTCAGGGTCGCTGCACGAAGGTTCTCTGTTACCCTCCTGGCAGCTCGCGCCGAGCTACTGCACCGGCGTGCAGGGTCTCTCTGGATTTCCAAAACTGTGTCAGTTAGGAGTGTTGTGCCTTATTTTTAAGTCTCTCTTGAACACCGCACCGAGGCAGAAACAAGAGCAGCAGATGACAAGTTCGAGGGGTGACTGCCAGGAAAACAATGAAATCCAGTAGAGATACACCTATGGGCACTATACTGTTTGTGACTCCAGATGTTAACTACGGTTGCAGCCCATTAAGGGGAAACCACGGGATATGAATCTGAAATGGATATGGTTCAAGTATCTCTGTGTATACAGAAACAACCAAGTAGGTTAATATTAGTTAATCTTGCAGTCTTACGTGGACATAACTCTGACGTCAACAGGAATTTTGGATGCCTGAAGAGTGAATAAATATGCTGACAGGGATCATTTGAGTACAAAGTTAGGTTTCAGTAAGATTTAGTAACAAATAGCTGGCATTTTAACCAGCCTGATTTAGTATTTACATTTAAAAGAAGGATTTCTGAATTTGTCTTCGTAAGACTGTACATCAAAGGAGACTTGTGCTAAGTCCTCTTGGTCAAATTAGGGTTTAATGCAATATCCCCGTGCATGCCAGTTAATCTTAAATAGGCTGAAACAGTAAAGTACCATCTCTGCCCAAGCTGATCATTAGAGAAATGATGTGGCCCTGCACGTTCTGGGTGGAGGAGAAAGAACAGAAATCTAGTTAATATAACATATTTAATATGGTCCATTTTAAAGAATTTCTTATTTTATTTGGGAATTGTTGCAGGCATGAAAATTTCTTTATTAACCAGGCTAACTTCTTGGTTTATCATGCAAAAGACATTATCTTTATGCAGATATTTACTCCCAACACTGAATTGAATATTCTCTGCCAGAGCTGGGGACAGTTTTAAACCCAGTATTTTGCAGTTTTCCTTTAATTATGCACGTGATCTTCCTCGGCGTAATTTTAATAGCAGTTTTACTGTATAAGAAGATCAGTCCACAGTCACGCAAACCACATGTAGTTTGAGTTAGCTCCAGGACAGGTGCCTGTGGAGGCACTGCTCGCCATGCAGAGGGATGGATAAACCACTCCATGAGTGTTTCGGGAATATATTGATAAGAAAACCACATCAGTCATAGTTCCTACTGCTGTTCACATTGCAATCTATGGCCTCTATACTTTTTTCCAGGTAAAAGACACCATTGGCTACGATACTTTGGGGCACTGTTTCTTCCTCGAAGACGGGACAGAGCAACGCAACACCTTTTATCACAACTTGGGCCTTCTCACGAGGTCGGGGACGATCTTGCCTTCGGATCGCAATGAGGCTATGTGCCTTGCCATCCGCAGCCACGTCTATGGGAATTACGTTCCTGTGCCAAGCACCGACTGCATGTAAGTGCTCCAGGAGCTGTGGTGAGGTTTTGCAGTTATGTTGTGCTGTATAGCTGAGTCCCAAAGAATGCCATCGTGAAAGATTTGAAAGATGCTCTTTGATATTAAATGAAAAATTGTCGCTTTTTCTATCGTTTCTCATTTTAAAATAATTTCAGTACTTGACCATGTTTTGCATGTGAAGATATCTATTAACACCTACGTGAACCCTAAGCAAGGAATACTTGCTGCCTGTTATTCCTCTTGCTGTTTCCTGAGAGTCATAAATATGTTAGAGCACTTTGCTCGTTTCTGAACCCTTTTCAATTCTTTTTAAGAAGGATGTTGGAGTCTCCATGAAACCTACCTGATAAATGCAAGTTGGTTCAGCCCTGATATAGGCTGACAAAAATAACACTTACTACAAACAGAGGTTTTTTACTACAAAGGGAGGGCTGAATTAGGGCTGGAGCGTCTAGAGTAAATTGGGCCATCGTACATGAGTGCATGAATATCTAGAGTACATCAGGAGAGTTAACGAGAATGTAGAGATTAGCATAAACTAATTTTGAGCATCATTTCACAATAAACAATATCCTGCTATAGCTGACCAAAGTTAGCTTCTGTTTTGGAAACCAATGAGCTGTAACATGGGCACTCAGTGGACCCGGGTATTGGCCTGGCTAGTGTTTGTGAGTAAGAACATAATTTAGCCAAGGAAATCTGTATTTTCATGTTTTCTGGAAAAGGATGCAGTGGCCAAACCCAACTTGTTTTAATTGGCATAAATAAATTATTGATGAAATGCTAAGGTTGATTGTACAGTTAATACAGATTTATTTTGCACCTATTTAGTGGTTCTGTTACTCCAAAGGAGTGTAGATTCTTGATTATGTAATAGTTAAGGTATATAAAAAGTTATTGAGACTTTCTGCGTAGAATGATCAAATTAATTGGTATGGTCATGAGAAAAGATTTACAGTGTTTTTACATGTGGTCTATTACTGCAAAAGATGTTATCAAATGAAGTAAGACAACAGATGACAATGTTTTCATAGCTATATCTAGCTTCTGTTTGTGTCACTACTGATCTTCCCTCTGAAGCAAAATATCCTTATTTGAACAAACATCAAAATAATATCTCCTTAATCTCCTGCTTAACGAGCCATTTGCGGCTTGTGAGGATATTTGTTTTGTTTTCCACGTAGAAGCTTCATAAATACATAGAGAATGTCATACCTCCTGCCATTCCCCCGAACTTCCATAAAACAACCCAAAAGTCCACCCTTCAGACAGTTTCCAAAGATGCATAACTTAAGAAAAAAAAAACCCAAGACATTTGGTTTCCTCAGAGCATGGATTTTGTGTTAACGGTCTCATATAATTTACAATAGGTTCAGCATGTGGCTCCACAAATGAACATGTCTGACATCACAAGATGGTTTCTTTTCCTTAAAGAGTATCATTAAAAGGTTGTGTGGAGTTTTAAAGTCAATAGGAGAGTTGTGGCTCAAGTCCAGTGCAGTGCTATGAAAATGTATCCCTTCCTGTTCAGTAACTGCTTAGAATCATTTTGATTTTGATTTTTCAGGGCTGTCAGCACATTCTGGATTGCAAATCCGAACAACAACTTAATAGAGAATGCAGCAGCTGGTGCTCAGGTAAAATAATTTAACAGCAAGAGCTATACTTTGCCTGCAGTTCCCGTATATTCTACTCTTATTGATTCCATTAGCATGAGGGCAATGAATTTCTAGTAAGCCATCGTAAAATTTGAATATGTATTTCTGCAATCTTTGTTAAGAACAAATATTTGCCTACAATTCTCGCACTGGTATCTCTTACAACCATGGCTGGAAGTGCTGTGTGATATCTCTCAGCAAATGTTGATTTTTATCAGTAGTTAATAGTCAAATGTCCAATAAAATTTTATATTTGTATATATAAATATATATTTTCTCCTTTTTATTATTTCTGATGTTTACCCAAATCATGTTTGTGTTTAATGTGCATGTATAGAGAAGGCTGTGTTTTCTAAGAAACCACCTGAATTTCACCCACAGTATATGCACTTTGAAAACCCGAGTGTGTGTGCCCCAGGGGCCCACTGTCCGTGCCAAAGGATAAGCTGGGAGGTGTAAGAGTATGGGCTGGTGTGTGTCCCCTGGGGCTCACATATGCTTGGCAAGCTCAGGTTAGAAACCTGGCCAGCATAGTGGGAAGCCCTAAAGTCCCCAGGTTAACCTGTATCATTAATTGTAGTGTCCCATTTCTCAGACCTCCCTTTGTCTTTTAGGATGTCGGCATATGGTACATCTTCCACCGGGTTCCCACTGGACAGTCCGAGGGGCAATATCCAGAGGGACAAGCAGAACATACCCCCTTGGGAGTATTTTACAACAACAGAGCCCACTCCAATTTCAAGGCATGTGGATGATTTTTATATGTTACTATCAATAAAATAGTATGGCGTAGGGCTGACCGTGTGTGGTGCTCTAATATCAGATGATCGTGGGCGTCTTACATTTTTATAACGGTCTTTTAACACTGTAGCAAGAGACAATCAACTTTTGGGGGTGATACTCTTTCTAATGGTTAACGAGGGAGCTGAGCAGAATGGGTCTCCCATTTCAGGTGCTTCGGTCGGGTGCCTGTGTTAGAGGGGATGTGCCCAAGCCATAGGTACACCTACTACTAGGTGAGATTTAAGGAATGACAGGCAGGACACTGAGCACTGCTGTTGGCCATAGTCATGCAAGGATATAAGGGGATGAGCAAAAGTTGTTTGTGCCAGGGCCTTTGAAAAATGAGACCAAAAATTCAGGGGTAATTCCAAGAAAAACACTTTCCCCCAAATATACTGTTGACATGAAAACATAACCTGTAAGCTATAAAAATAATTTCTAACCTATTTCTCAGGATTCTGGATTGAAATCAGTGCTGTTCTCTGTGACTTGTATATTTTACGTCTTGGTCCATGACAGCCGCTGCTCTGTCCCAAAGCCTTTAAGTTGGCTGCAGCAGCTCATGTTCTCTTTTGACTGTCGGGGGACTCGTCACTCTTTATTTAAAGCCTTACTTCTTGACAACACTCTTTTTCCAAAAAGTTATCAAGAGCTTGGCAGAGTCCCTTATTGCCTTCTGCGAGGGAGAGAGAGAGTGGGAGTTCAGTGCCTCGCTTTGGGTCAGAAGACAGCCCAAGATGCTGATGCATAACATATGGCAGGGCAGTCTCTGTCCCCACGTCAGCCTGCTGCATCCTGTGCTAATGTCATGCTGAGCGGTGCCAAGTGACACCAAAAGGGAGGAGAAAGCCCGGGCTGCAGCCGCTCGCTGTGCCTGCACGCACTGGCTGCTCACGTTCGTTGATAAAAATCTGGGCTCTCTGGTCTCTGTGGGGTGGTCTGTTAAAATAATTGGAGTCGTGTGCATTTTCAGGCTGGTTTGTTTATTGGAAAGGGAGTAAAGACAACGAGAGCCAGCGCTGAAGATCCCAGAGAATATCTCAGTGTCGATAATGCCAGGTAAGCACATGCTGTATGGCTAAATATTTGGGATAGTTGTACTGCTGCTTGGCTTCTGCATTGTATTTAGCAGATAGTTAATGCCTCATTATGGCTGCAGCATCTGAAAAAAACACACAAGCTATCTCTGATGTACAGAGGCAAATACTTCATAGCTATGCACTGACTTGTTTGTGTTATTGCTGACCAAAAATTATATGTGTGCACTTGGGGTTATGAGGGCTAAGCAGTGAAGCACATGAGCAGGGATCCAAATCCCATTATTCCATTAGTGGGTTTATAAACGCCAACGTTTCTTATTAATTGCTTAAAAGAACTTACATGTGAAAGATGACATAAGAGACTGCTGAGGCTGGTCTAAGATTAAGGAGGAAAATAAAGTAGCCTCAAAGCTTTTTGTCAGCCACTTTAAAATCCCTGAGCTTCCTTTCGCAGAGTGGAAGCAGGTAAATTAAGGCCATTTTCTCTCTTGCTGCAGCCCTATGGGCCTGTGTGAGGAGGATGTGGCAGAAATCAGCCACTGCACCTTGGCTTTTTTCCTCCTCTGTCATGCCCTCTCAATGCTCCCCTATGGTGGAAAGGAAAGGGTGACTGTGCCTCCCTTTGTGAGACTTCCCTCCCCAGGCCACCTCCTTGGGCTCGGAGGTGGCACGTCCCTCGGGACATCAGCTGGAAGAAGTAGGAGCTGAGGGTAGACTCAGAAAAAGCAATGGTGATTTTTTTCCAGACAGGGCACAAGTCTACCATTAACAGTCAGCGTGGCGAGAAATAGCCTGAAAGTAATTGAGAAGTGTCCGATTCCCAGGGTGAATCCTTTTTTCGTATGACAGCTGCTCTTTCAGCAGAGAGAGAAGCACATGGAGGTCTCATCTGTATACGCAAGGAAAGCAGCTCCAATTACTCTGTTATCTTTGGTGAATGAGATTCTTGAAAGTGCCTAATTGATTTTCTAGCATCAGTCCAGGGATTCTCAATGGGCCTTGTAAGGACAATTACAAAAGGACTCAAGTGACTTTGGAAAATGTTTTTTATGCATCTAAATCACACTGAAACAAATTAAGCAGTAACCATGGGCCCCTTGAAGTCTAGCAAGACATCTCGTGTTGATTTTACTGGGGCCAGAATTTCACCCTTATGGATGTTTCTTGTTTTCTGCTTTGTACCAAAGCACAGAGAGGAAATCA
Organism: Phaethon lepturus; assembly: GCF_000687285.1. Taxonomy (NCBI): domain Eukaryota; kingdom Metazoa; phylum Chordata; class Aves; order Phaethontiformes; family Phaethontidae; genus Phaethon; species Phaethon lepturus. The sequence goes on from NW_010535339.1 coordinate 6,855, forward strand.
AGCTAATAGCCTGACTCTGACCCAGGGCATATCACCTCTTTAGGCCCATCCTACTGATATTTGGAAGCCAAACGAGGTCTGCCAGGCATGACCTCCTCTGTCTGGGGTTGGTTCCTATGCCTCCTGCGCTGCATTAACTAAGCTCCCTGCTTCAGGTTTCGCCCACATCGAGATGCTGATCCTGAAAAGCCGCGAGTTCCTGCCGTGATTGATGGTCTTATTGCTTTTAAAAATAATGACCACGGGGCCTGGGCCAGGGGCGGCGACATTATTTTCCGCAACTCGGGGTAGGTTACTGTAATTACGTGTTATATCATTCTCCTCATGGCAGACATAAATACGCCTGTAGGCCAAATTCGCTACAGACATTCCTCCTCATTTACGCTGTTGTGTTTCTTCTGTCCCAGGTTTTCAGACAATGGAATTGGACTCACTCTGGCAAGGTAATTTCTTAAAATCGACCTTCTTCCAATTTTTTCCCCCAGTGTAAGAGGCTCAGGAATGGAAGCTGAGACACTCCCCTGGTAATTCCTGTAACACACAAGAAAACCTCAAGCTTCCCTCCCAGACCACATCAAGTCTTCCCTTAATACAAGGGGCAATTTAGCCTTTCGTTCTTTTTGCCTCAGCCTGTCTGGGGAATACATCATAATTGCTGAATATTTCCTTTTGGATGGTAGGTCCTGAACCAGCAGACTAAACATCTGGCTCTGCATTCAGGGAGACTCTTCTGCTCTAGCCCAGTGGAGCAGCATCACCCATAGCTCGTGTGCTGCAGGGGCAGGGTGGCTGGGATGGTCCCACATGGTGGCACAGCAGGTCTTCTACCTCCTCTGCTGTTGTCTACCATGCTCCTGCTGCTCTCGTCTCAACGCCTCTTGCAAAAGATCCGTAAAAATATGCCATATCCAAAGCCCACTGCAGGCAATGAGAATCAGTGATGCCTGGCTCTCATTTCAGGGATGTAGCTAAAAACTTACAAAGGAACTCCCTCTCTCTATATACATATATATAGGGTAGAGCTGGTTTTACCCAGACTGAGTTACCTGTGTTACCGATGTCCAAGCACTAAGCTACCTCGGCACTAACTTGCTGGTTTCTGAAGAGATTTTAAAGCAAGTTGATATACAAGTGTATGCACTTTCTTCTAAATTAAGAAAAATTCTACTGTGTCTGTGGTGTAATTAAAAGTGTTAATTAATCGTTTGCACTGTGCTATGTAGTTACCTGGTGTTTCTTCACTTGTAGTGATGGGACTTTCCCAACAGATGAAGGCTCCAGCCTGGAGGTTACACGCTCCATTTTTGTTGGAGAAAGCAGCAACTTCGGCTCTCAGGGAGGTCAAAACAGCTACTGGGGAAAAGGGGCAAATGGAGAATACAGAACACTGCCCAGAAACAAGTGAGTTATTCTTCTGCCATTTCTTCTTGGTGTTAGTGTAAGCTAGAAGAAAAGCCTCAGGAATGAATGTGACTACCAATAAATAATTTATACCGGGTGTTTAAATTTTTGTACAGGCCAGAAATAATAAGCATCTGAATAAACTTGCTCTTAAGGCCAACAGCTCGAGAGCATTCTCAACTGAATGTGTTTGATTTCATTTTCTGCTTAATTTATTAGTCACTGGAGAATGGATTAGAGAATCTGAAAGACACCAACTGGCTTTTGTGTAGTGCTTCAGTAGCACAGCGTTGAGCTGATGGTGCAGCTCCCATACACCAGGCCACCACCCCTCCTGCCAGTGTAGCTGGGCAAACATGGCCGGTTTGACAAAGGAGAAATCATTTTTCGTTAATCTTCTTTCTCTTTCAATAGCTGTATGTTATTTTCTATTTTGACAGCAGCACAGCCTCCTGCCTAGCAACTGCAGTGCCTACCCACATCCCCATAGCAAGGTGTGCTTCCCCAAGCCTAAATTCTACCCTAATGTATGTTTTTGATGATGCTCACCCATCATTAATTGCTCTATGATGAAAATAAAATCAAGGAATAAGCATTACTCAACAGACACGCTATGCACACAGCCCTGACTATCCATGTCTCAGCCATAAGTGACAGAGGAATGAGGTTTGTGTAGGACAGCAAGAATAATCAGAGCTCTCCTCAGTTATTACCGGTGCTGTTATTTTAATTGCAATTGCAAAAAAGTTCCTCTGCAGTTCAAACAAGGTGTAATCATCTGTGATACTGTTAAGCAACATGTGCTTGGAAAGGAGTATGCCAAAACGTCCGATATCTGTCCTTTCATTACGCCATAGTGCAAGATGGGATGTGAGGATTGTACCAGGCCCAGCTACTGGGATAACAGCTCTGGAAATATAAGAATTATTTGGTTAAGAAGCACTGTTTGTGCCTGATGTTTCCAATTGGCAGAGTGTTTCTGGGTCTCTGGAGGCAACCAGTAAGAAAAAACATCAGGGCTGGGAGGAAATCTGTGTCTCAGTGACCTCCAGGCTGCAAAGAGCCTGTGTGCTCATGTGATGTCCACCTTGTGGCTTTCGTGTCTGAACAACTCTGTCTGGACTCAGTAAGCACCGACCTACCCTTCCACGCTACTACTAGGCAGCTTCATTACCGTCTGCGAAGCTGATGCAGGCCACCCTTTAATCAAACACAACCGGGGCCAAGAAAATTTGGCACCTTCTCAAAACAAACCATGGAAAGGGCAGGTCCTTACCTGTGACTCCAGTTGCGTCTCCTTCAACTCTGATGTCTTGACAACATGTCTGTGGACTGATGTTGCAGAAATTGCTTTTCTATATGAAATGCTGTGGACTAGGTCCTAGGGATCTTGTGTGAAATGGTTTGTAGGGAGAAGAGAAACTGTCCTGCACCACTTGGTACTTGCTTCCAGGGTGACACTTGCATCCAGGGAGTCTGATAATAATTTTTTCAATCATGCTGATGTTTTCCTGGGAAACCCATCTACCCTAGAACAGGGAACCTCATGGCAGTGCTGCCACACAGCCCTTTGGGTCTTCCTCATGGAGATGAACCCCCAGGTGGCTGGGGACAATTTTGAACTGCTTTACCCCAGCTTACAAACCTTATGAGTCTTTTTTTTTTTTGGCTCTTGAGCCTTATTCTGTAGAGGATGTTCAGCAGAGTTTCTTCTTTCGTTTTCTGTGTCATGAGCATCCAAATTCCAGTTTGGGGAAAGAAAAGGTCGTTTAGCTACTTGTTAATATCTTTCTGTGCTTTCAGGAGAAGACTCAGAGTTTACCCAAGTTTTGAATACAGGATTGTGTTTGTGTTTAAATCTCACAGGACATTTCCTATTCGTGGATTCCAGATTTATGATGGGCCTGTCAGGATGGCAAAATGCACTTTCAAAAAGTTCAACCCAACTGTTGACAGATACTCAAGTGCCATTGGGTTCTTCATGAAAAACTCCTGGCAGATAAGCCCCCAGAATAATGTGTCACAGATCCTGATGGAGAAAAGTGTAAGTAAGAAAAGCAAGAATACGTGCTGATAGATGTGCAAGTTTTTGAAGTCTTTAGAAGCAGTGAGAGACCTATCCTAGAGCAAGAATTTCCAGGCAGTGATGCATGTTACGTTGGTGCATACCATTGACTCATTTGGCAACACTTTTTTTTTTAATGAAGGTTATTTATAAGCCAGTAAAATGTGAAGCTATCTTATGCTGGGCAGACATACATTAAAAAATCTGCATTAGAGGAAGATTCCACCATGTAGCCAGAAGCCCCAGAACATCACTCTTAGCTGGTGCAACATTACCAGCCTCTATATGCTGAGGACCTGGCCTCAGAGGTTGAAGGGAACACAAATGAGATGTCAAGAGACAGTAAGCTGCAATACAATTCTTATACTGAAATAAGCAAATGCACTTAGAAGCAAAGCCATGGCCTAGTTCCTGGGGTCAGCAGGGAAATTCCCCTTGAGCAGCGATAGCAGAACGGCTCTTTATCTCTGCCTTGACAGTTGTAGAATGCTGAGTAATTCCCATCCTTGTCCTGGATTCCTGCAGGGATCATGACCCTGTACACTTGGCTTGGGAAATGCTAGATTGCACCTGGCTCGCTCCCAGGGATTATAACTTCTCCTTAGCTTTTTTCAAATAAGGTCCATGCTTGTTGGGATGTCCATGAACTGTAGTAACTTTGGCTTGAGGTTTGGCTTTACCTTGAGGAAATTTCCGTTGCTCTGGGATTGACCAATATCATTCCCTCTGGCAAGCAGTTAGTTTGTCTGTCCCCTCTCTAATACACTTTAGACCAACAACAGGAGGGTGTTTCATGAAAGGATGATGTTGATTGCAGTCACTTGACTGCTCCTCTAAAGAAAACACAGTTCCTGTGCATTTCAATAAAGATATCTTAATTACCTTAGATGCTTTAGGGAGCTTTGGAACAAGAATAAGGGCTAATTTGCCATACCTTCCTTATGTCCTCCCTTGGGGAAATGGTTATAAGATGATCATGGGGAACATGAATGAAAAAATCAACCTAGAACTAGGGAGTGGAGCACAGAGAAAAATGTATGATGAAAAGTTTCAGTCCACATGAAAATGTTGGACTGAAAGAAAGTGGAAATTTTCCTCCAGTAACAGGTGTAGGACTCTGTCCAACTGAATGGTTTCAGACAGATGATGTCTGTGCACATTAGCAAAGGGGATGATTACTTCTTGAATGGCTGCAAATGCAGCTCTTTATAATAGAGTTGCACCGTTTGAGGCCAATGAGCCTGTTAAATATCCCAGCATTTTTTTCTGAGAGGCAGCTTAGTACTGCAACACCTTTAAGATCTGAGGTTTTCAAGGTAAAAATGGCCAGAAAACTTACTAAATACTTCTGCAAAGCAAATTAAAAGAATACTGTGTCAGCCCATTACAAAAAACTCACACGATAATTATTTCTTGTATGTACATTTCAAAGAAACATCTATTTCTGAAGTTGGTATTTTGCCAACTTAAAAACCGTTTATGTTTCTAACAACCTGCATTCCAGCATTTTTCACTTTGATTCTGTTTTATCTGGATTGAACCCAGATGTGCTAAATCTGATTTCAGACTTGGACCATGGTTAGTTTATTGTTTTGTTGCTAATTGCTATATGGGACAGTATGTCTTTGACTAGTTAAGATTAGAGCCTGTAGACTGTTTTAATTAATTTTCCATCTCCAGGCTTCATTTTATTACTTTTTAAAGGGTAGCTAAGTACTAATTCCCTAAAGGACAATCATTTTACAGCTGTTTTTTAAGAAGAAATTAAACATTACTGCGAGTTGTATAGTGATGACAAAACTATTAGTCATGCTGAACGAATAGTTGTATAATTAATCAGAGTAATCAGGAGATTGGTTAGGCAACAAAATAATACAGCCAGTCAGGTCTTGTTTAATTCCAGCATAAAAATAATGGCCAAGTAGAATGGAAGACCTAAAGGTTACCCTCCACAAAAAGTATTCTAGTTGCCTTTCTGTTGACAAACCTAAATGCCACATATTAAGATATCTGTGCATTTATCAATAGCAACATTATTGCTAGGCTTGGTTGGTTGTTTTATAAAGGGTGCTTTTTAAAAGTTATTTCAAAGCGCTAGAAGCAGCAATTGGTCTTAAACCAGCTGAGGACATAACTGGTAGTCGTGGTGTCCTGTAGATCTAGTTACTGGCAGTCAGTAGGACTTGTAGAGCTCAAGGGAAATGGCCCCAGCTCAGAACAGAGCCATGCCCAAACAGGACACTTGTGCATAATTTCTTAAGAACACCTGACATATCTCTTTTTAGTCTTAAAATAGCAACCCATTCATACTTCTGTCCTTTTGCTGCACAGCTCCTGTAGAGTGAGCTGAGGAGCAGGAGAAGTTGTATGTGACCTTTTGGCCTCCCATGAACAAGGCCACCTCCAGCAGGCGCAGAAGACTCACAAAATATCCCAATTCGCATCCATCGCTAATAGTCCTTCCAGTTATTTTTTCCCTGCAGCCAGGAGCTTAGGGTGGATTCAAGCCTATTCTACTCCTAGCATTATGGCATCTCTGAAATTACTTGTGCCAAAGAAATCCAGTGGTCTGTGTCGGGTGGGTTTGTTGTTGTCCTCAGAAGAGTTCAAAGGGGGCAGAACTGGCTCCTGGCTGTGGTCTAGCGACTCCCAGAGGATTGCAGTCCTGCCTAGCTGAGAGACGGGCACTTCCTAATGTTGCCTTTGCTATGTTTAGCCTGTGTCGTCTTAGCGCTGGGTTTCTGCGTCAAAGCAGAAGTTTGCAAACAGTTCATGATGGAAAAAAGAAAAGCAGAAGCTGAGTTAAAGTGCAAGTCTGTTAACCCCTGAAAAAGAGGGCAGAAAAAACCCCAACCCCAAAGCCCAAAGAGAATCCTGACCAAAGGGAACTTGCAGGGTGAGGGCTTGCATCACTCCAGCCAAGTAAAAGCCACGCTATTGAGGGCAGAGTCCTTGGGTGGTAAAGCAGAGGAAGAGTCACACTGGCTGAAAGTGGTTTCCTTAAAGTGAAAACAGTGATACAGTGATACGGCTTTTTTGGGCACCTTGTGTCAATATTTGAATTTTACAAAAAGTTGCAAGTTATTATTGATGTTTTCCAGTACATTATTAATTTTTAATATAGAAAGTGTTTTCCACTGCAGTCTTCAGGAATTGTCTGCAGCTGTGTTGGGTGTGCTGCCTTTGGACAGGTTGAGTTAGCATATTCCTAAGAGATTACATGCTCACATAACCATCATCCGTCAGATCTCCCTGCCAGGCTTCAGACAGGTAATTCAAGTAACCTTTATACCATATCACTCCCAGGTAGTCCACACCTAATGAAAAGTGGGTGTCTGAACAGTAGTGTGGTAGCTAGACATGACCTGTCTCTGTACCCTCTTCCGGCTCATTCCTAGCTCCACAGGGACATACCTGACGTGCTGAGCCTTTTCTGTGTTCACTTAGAAAAAAAACGGGTGTTGCCATAGCTGTAACTGCAACCTCAGTGCACCCGTATCCCTCAGCGCGCAGAAGTAAGGTAACCTTGAGACTTACAAAAGGAGTGACGCTGCTCGTTAACCTTTCCATTTCGTTTCTGACTTTCAGACTTTATAGAGGAGAATGTTAGAGATCGGGTTAGCATTAGCACCAAAACTGTCTGCTGCTGGATGGAAACACTGAGAACGTTAATCAAATGTAAACTGTACTGGCCGCGCCTTAGTTTGTTTTGAAGTGCAGCTGACACTGTTCTCCTCCTCGGTGAAGTGCTCGTTTTCATATTCGACTCCAGAAGTGCACTGTCACAAAGTATTTATAGTGGAGCTTTGAGCAGCAACACAGTGTTTACATTTTTAAAAATATCTCCTTTTTTATAAATTAAAATGAAAGAAAAAATCCCCACAACCTTTGGGATCCTCCCACTTTGCCAGCTAGCCCTTTGGGCAAAAATTTCTTGCAGTGCAGTAAGAAAAGGTTTCAAAACATTCAAAAACACACATTAAATTTCCATGTGGTTGAGCCTCCTTTAAATGAAACTGCTCCAGGTGTTTGTTTATGATACTCAGACAAGAAGGTGGCAGAAAAGTGGTTCTAGGTTGTAATTTAATTTTAAAGGAATAAAGACTTTTATTCTGCAAGTAGTTCTTGCTGCAGTGGTCATTCTTTTTAATCCAGTGGGACTTTCCATCTAAGTGAGAATCACAATGACCCTCCTATTCTCCTAAGCTGCTCTGTTTATTATTGTTAAAATAAAGCCTTTAAAGCCCTTAGTAAACTTGGAGCCTAATCCTGCTGACCCTAATTCTTATTCATGTGCACAGTCCAATTAAAATGAGTTGGGCTACATGGAACAAATTACAGTCCTTTGGGTCGGCGTGATCCAGTCGCTATTTATGCCGCCTGGTTTTTTATACCCATTGCTGCAGGATTCATTTGCAGTGCTTGACCAGAGTAATTATTTTCTTGATTATTTCAGAACTTAGTCATCCCACACTGTCATAATTTTATCTGCAGATGAAACTATTCCATGCCTTTTTTCTGAACATCTTCAGTTTCCTTATTTTGCTGGAATTTCATATCAGGACAGATTCTTTTACTTAGCTACTGAAAAATCTTGAAAACAGAGCTATCTCTTTCCTAAAAAAATTCTTCAGGGGATATATTGGAATGTGCACAAGAGCCAATTCTGAGAATTGCTGTCACTTTCATGAGTTTTATAAGGTTTTAGGGGAACAATTAGAAAAAAATGGCACTCACGGAACTGCTTAGAACAGCCATTGAAAAGATGTGAGAAAATCCACCAAACATCTAGTAATTTTTGTTTCCTTGATCACAGCTGTGATGTTCCTCAGTAAATTTCATAATCTTCCAGTACTTCGCTACCCTTTGAGTCATCCTCTTCCTTTTGCTACCGTGCAATTTATTGCTGTGTGATTTCAAGGAATACATGGTTGTGTGGGTGCATTTCAAAGAATCTAAAGTCTAATTTTTGTGAACATTTCTCCTGGGATTAAGAAATGAGGGGGAAAACCAATACAGTCAGAAATTTTTCTAAATAGAAGTAAACCAAAACTCTTACTGAAACAATAGAGCTTTCTAGTTCTCCCTGTATCACTGTTTTGGCTGTTAAAACACTGCATCCCCAAGTCCTTACTTAGAACTAACCAGTAATTTTTCTTCTTATTTTCTCCTGATAGGTTGGACTAAAAGTGTTTTTTGGCAGATCAGGCCAGTGGTTTGGAAACAATGATAATGATGGTGACAAAATGTCTATCTTCCACGATCTGGACGGCTCCGTGACAGGGTATCGAGACACTTTCATAGGCAGAGCGGACAACTACTTGTTGCGTCATCCCGGGTGTCTCACTGTCCCACGCTGGAATGGGGTGATGTGCACCGGGAAGTTTGCCCAGGTAACGGGGGGAGGCTGCAGGCAATGTTGCTGGGCGTGTTGGGCGGGTGTCCTCAGATGCTCTGCTGAGGGGTGATGGAATGAAACCTACTCAACACTCCATAAGACAAGAGGTGAATAATAAGCTGGGTATAATTTTACTTCTCTCAGTGTTATCCGCCTAATTCCAAGGACTCAGGAAAGCTCCTGTGCAGCTGCCTGTAACCCATGGCTGTAAGGAGCCCTGTCTCTTCCCATTGCCCACAAGAAGCTCCAAGTTGCAATCCAGTTGGGGGAAAGTTTGGTATTTTCTAGTTCTTGCTTCCAAGCGTTTGTCCACTCTATCATGGGGCTCTGGTGGACAAGTCTGGTGAATCTAGTTTCAGTAATGGAAGATCTTACTCCTCTGATATATCTCACTGTGTTCAGGATGGTGAAATGGGGTGGTCAAGACACAGACTTACTTCTTATTTTCCATCCAGAAATCACTGGCCAAGGGATGGTCAGTCTTAGGTCAGGGCGGTCTTAAACCTTCAGCGCTGTTTTCTTCAGCACGCTTGAGTTAGAGACTTTAACTGAGATGTCAACACCTTGGTAGAAAGGGCTGCAAATCCCAGGTAACCTTCCAGTAGGGAAA
>NW_010535339.1:16359-36563 GCF_000687285.1 Phaethon lepturus
AATGGAGGGGAAAATGTGACCTCAAAATCAGATTGTGGTTCATTGTACGTTGCTCAAATTTCAACAAGACAAGTTCTTTGTGTGTGGGTAGAGCATACTGTAAACACATGATTCACCACAGCTTTCACAATCACCTGTAACAGATTACAAATGGCTCTCCTTGCTCCTCCAATTCTAAAGGATATTAATGCATTTACAAAGGCTTTGTCCTTAATATCCTTACAAAGGATATTAATGTATTTATCCAGGCCTTGGACATTTTACTGGGTCTCCTCCCTCTTTGTATTGAACAAGCCAAACATTAACAAGGTGTGTGGCAGGTGCGTGCAGCACCACACAGTTTGGGGTTGCAGAGTGGGTACTGGGACCCGTCATGCGAGATGAGGACCGTTACGTTCTCCCCACTCCTGAGAACAGCTCTGCACTGCCAAATAGAGACTGCAGTGGGGTGCGCTGCCGGCTTCGAAAGGCAAGAACGGAATATGAAGTGATCTTAATGGAAGGTGAGAGTTCATGAGATACAGCAGGTGTTATTTATTTATGAAGAGTCTTTTGTGCTCTCGGGAGCACGCTGCAAACTCTTGTCTCTCTGGGAGTTGGTAGACACCACTGCTCAGACATCAGCAGGTGCGGCACAGGATGAAACTCTGTCTGAAGCCATTGAAGACCGGGCAGGGTTACAATGCTTCCCTGAGAGGAGCAGGCTGTCAGGTTTCCCTTTGTAACATGCAGCTTTGTGACCAGGGGATTAGCAGAGCCTGACTTCCTACAGTTGCATCTTAGGACGGATTTCAAACCTAGACTCATGGATTTTCCACATTGGAAAAATGTGGAAGGTGCTTTCTCTGTGGCTTCTCTGCTGTGTAGTAATGTGTGGGCTCGCACTTCGGTTAGTCAGACACAGCACTCTACTCCCCTTTCTCCAAGGATCTTTCTGCATGAAACTTTTGGGAACGCAATTATCTTTGAGACCTCTATGCCTACATAATATGCGCACAGTCAAATCCAGACTATGCATGTCTCCTTAAGCTAAAAAAAAATTATATGCATTTGCTTCAGTTGCACAGCAGAGAGCAGGAATAGCCGTTTAAGTGTCTAGACACTCGATTTACAACGCCTGGTTTGCTGTTGCCTAGGCAGAAAGAGGATTGGGTTCCGATGAAACACTCCTGTTGAATTAGGGTTTTGCACTTGGCACTTGTGTTTTGCTCTGTGTCTCTAGAGGAATGATACTCTCTGCTCTGGCAACCTAACAGTTAAATTCAGAATTGTAAACAAGTAGGCATTTATATTTTTTTTTTCTATTAATACTCGCCCAGCTATGGCACTCTATGTGGTGAGGCAGTTTTTCCACCATAGAAAATTTCCTTGGCTAGGTTTAGGCAAGCATAAACATTTGCTTCTCTGGGATCCATTACTTACCGGCGTTTTTCAACTAATCAGCATCCAGCAGGATGAGTAAAGTTCATATTAAATGCTTCACTTTATGGGTTTTTGGGTAGGGAAATATATGTGTGTGCAGGGTAGAAGAAATTGGTCCCATGCAGCAGGGTTTGATTTAATTTGGAGGGTATAATTATTGGAGTATTTCAGCTTTACCCTGGTTCTCAGCACCTTGATAAACTGATGATTTGCTTGTGTGCAAATTTATTTTGAAAATAAATGACTGTCATACTTCAGATCAAAAGCCTAAAAGAATGAATCCAATGATGAAGAAAGATGGTTTGCTTTGATCTTAGCAACTCTATTACAAAATCTGTTTTTCTTTTCCTTTTCATGTAGCTCTGGTAGACAAGAACTTTTATTCTTCCCTAGTGTAAGCAGGTGACAGTGTTCTTGCAGTTTAAGGAAATAGTGACTCTTATATTACTGCTGAAAGGGATGGGCTACTTGGTGTAGAAAAATGAGATCCAAGTCCTTCAGCTAACGTTGCAGCCAGATCCTTTGTGAGCAAAGTGCCTAGAGTTCAGTTAATTCCTTTCTGCTTGGTTTCTTTCATTCAGTTTTCATGCTCTTCTTCTCCTGGATGTAATTTGCCCAGGAAAGGAAATGCTTGGGGAAAACCTATTCCTCTGGCAGCATTTCTAGCTCCACAAAGTCCTGGGGACAGACTTTCCTGAGGGCATCTTAATCTGGTGACTCAAGCTGACATTCCCACCTTCCTACAGTTGTTTCATGGCCCTTCCTCCTCACTGTCTCCAAGTAGCATCATGTCACCTTCCACATGTGGTGTCCAAGACCTTCCTTCAGCAGGGAGCACTAAGAAATGCCTCATGCTTTGGCTCCAATGTTGCCTTCCGCTACCAAAAAAGGGTTCTGGGGCCAGCTTGAAATCTCAAAATTTACACAGGCAAGAACTATCAGGTCTTTCTGTCCTCCCGTCTTCATTTTGGAGCCTGTAGGGTTGACGTTGTCCAAACAAGACCAATCCCTTTGCTTTTTAATGACAGCTGAAATTCTCATGTTGTAATGTAAATAAAAGTGAGGCTTTGAGGAAGAACATCAAACAGAGAGAGACTCACAGGGAAATCACAAGAGTTGGCAGCACCACATCTTCTGGCAATCTCTGTGAGTCACTCAGACTCCATCAGCAGGGCGCTGAGGCCCTTGGTGTTCCATTGACCTGACTTTCAGCTGTTGCAAAGGCAAGTAATAAAACAAAAATGTAGGGAGAGGCTCATCTTATAGTTCTTTCCATGTAGGTAGGTAAGATTTCCAATGGCACCAAACTGGAGACTCCTCATCACCTGCACTACTTGTTAAAATGTAAATGCAAATTCTAAACCATTTCTGATTTTTATATAAATCGTAAAACAAGTGCCTTGGCTCCCACTGGGCAGTTGAGGCTGTGCACTTATTGCTTCCTCGCAGACTTCACAGCAACTCATCAGTAGAGGCTGTGAAACTTCTCTTTTTTCGTACTAGTTTTCATTAAAACTAGCACAGATTTCGGCAGCAGGTGCTATTTTCTTTTATAAGCTTAATAAGGTGTTAGACAGTCATAAGACACTGACACATAGCTAAATCAGTGTCAGTTTTGAATTAACAAAAAGCCAATACCTTGCTATTATAAAATACTTCAGGAGATGCTGTTGATTTTTCAGCAGTTCACTTAGTCGCTACCTTACTGCAGGCAGCTGAAATAGAAATTCTTCCATTTCTCTCAACTCTGTTCTTGCAGTGAATGTTTGCAATTGCGTTGATCCTGCATCTCCGAGTTATAAACCTTCAGCTGGTATTGTGTACTCAGTACCTGTGCAGCTGGTGTTGGTACTGATGCTTCTAAACGTAAAGCAAGCAAGAGATGCAGTAGGTAGCGAACGGTGCTTTTCCAACCACAGGCTAAACCATACAGCCCCAGGGTATCTGCGATGCTTGAGGATTGTCAGCGCCTCACAGACTGGGAAGAAAGAAAAGCCTGCAAGATATTTTTCAGCTAACGGTGTCCATATTTGGACAAAGAGGTCCAATTTTGATCTTTGATGTACATTAATGGAAAATCAAGGTAGTTTTGCTGATGTCAGAGACATCCTAGCATGTTCTAGCATGTCTTAGAGAAAGATACATTTTTTTTCCTTTCTGAAAGAATTTTAAGGTCTTCACTTGGAAATTTCATAGAGAAAATGTTTTGTTCTGGGAAATTAACCTTTTTTGAACAGTCGAACAACCAGAAGAAGAGAAGGTGTGTTTTGAACTTCTCATTTTGCCCCAGCTTGACAGTTGACAGCATAGCAGGACAAAAGCAATGTTAAAGAAACTAGAAAGCAAGCAAACCTTTTCTCAGTAACTAAGATTTTCTGCTTCAATGTTTTGTATGTCACTTATCTTCATACTCGCTATCAAGTTGAATAGCAGATCCCCCATGAATTGTAAAAGAACTTATCTTCTCAGTTTCACAATCTACTTGGGAAAATTGCCACGTAAGCACAGGGTAATCTGACACATCTTTTTAGCATGAAGTGTTAAGCAGCTAAAATGACAACTATGCCTATTAAACCATCCAGGAAAGTAGAAGGCTCACATTTTATAACATTTTAACTAGTTCTTCTTCTCCTACTACACTAAGCTGTCACCCCCTCTCACATTTTAAAGTGTCTTTATGACCCACTTTCTTCTCTTAAATATTTTGGTAGATCTAATAAAAAATTATGGAGGTGTTGCTAAGGAAGATGGATTTTTTCATTCTAGAAAAAAATATCTCTTGTTACTCTCCTTTTCACTCCTATTGACAAGTGTTTTACCCCTGCAAAGGTAGATACAAGGAAGAAAAGTGGTAACGTTTTCCAAGTTCAGTTCAAGTGAGTAAAGGTGTGACAGAGTGAAGGCTGAGGAAGAAAGAGGCTACGGTGACATCTCAAGAGCACTATGCTGGGGCAGTGGCTGATGTTACCTACCTGGGGCCAGTGGAGCTCAAAGGGTTCTTTTTACTTCATTCATCTCATTGGGAATTAAAAGAAGCCTTTGGTGGATGACTCTTCTGGGATTTTTCTAAAGTAATCTGTTGGTCTTGATTGCAGTCCTGAAGGGGTAAAAAAAAAAAAAAATACTAGGACTGACATGAATCAGCATCACAGAAAGGAGATCAGGGATTTAATGGACAGGGATTGTATTCCTCTCTTGTCCCTTGTTCCATCAAATGAGGGGGGAGGCCCAGAGAAAGGGATGAATGGGAAAATGTGGGGTGCTGCTTTCTCTGCAGCTTGGTGTTTGCAAGAAGGACCAAGCCACTAAGACTGGTGATCCAGAGCTGAGTCCAGTTGCTGCAGGAAACTCACCAGTCAGCCCCTGCTCCCAGTCAGAGTCCTGTTAACTTAGTGGTGCTCCACCTGGGCAAAATAGCCTCTTCGTGTAGGATCTGGATTGCTTGATCAGGGCATTTACCTACTCCGACCTCCTTTAGTGGTAAACGTTTTGAAAGATCCACCAGATACGCTATTGTATTTCTGTGGGGCTGAAAATCAGATCCTTGGTGCCTTGCAGTTCTGGAAGGCATTCACTCAGTGGCCACTGTTGATGACTGCAGGAGACAAAGTCAATTTACAAATATTTCTATTAACACAGAAGTGGCATTCTTCCTTGTTCTAGTAATTACTGTTTCGTTCTCAAAACAGCTGTCGCCATTATCCTTAATGTCGGACCTGTGAACTTGGTCCCTAGGCACTTGGGGGAAAGTGTTACCAACAAATCTGACATGCTTTCCTCATCATCTTATTGAAGCATACTGCAAACTCTTCGAGCACTTTCTTGAACTCAACAATCATTGTAGTGAGCAGCTTAGGCCATGCATAGTCAAGACCGCCCCCCGCCCCCCTTTTCTTACACAAATACCTTAAAGTATATAGGAAACTTTTTTTCTTGGTGGTCTGTAATTTAGGAACTTTTGGGGCTCATTGAATGCATTGCCTTCCTTTCTTGGCTTATTTTATCATTGGTACATTTAATTTTGTAATAAGTGCACAGCAGTTGCCACCTTAATATTCTCTGCTTGCTGGAGACATGTATTACAAGGAAATAATGTCAAAGTTTGCAGTGATAGGACAGAAACTCTTGCCTCTTATCCAGAAAGACACAAGTGTGCTATTATTTTGCAGTATCAGAGTTCATTCCAACTGTTCTGTATCAGAAAATGCTGATTTGATTGAGAACTATTAACACATTGATGGATTTCAGGTCCAAAGGGACCTTACTGATCACCTGCTCTGACCTCAGCATTTCCCCATCCAGGCGGGGACAAACGAGATTGAAATGTGGTTTATTGCATTGCACGTTACTGACTTTCCAGTCATGGTTTGAATGTGAAGGGAAAATAGGTTTTCCTCCTTGGTTTCATAGATTAAAAAAGGTCTTTTAACAGACAGTAAAAATAATTTATTCTTCCTTGATCCATCAAGAATGAGCAAATGGGCTGCTGCTCAGAGATGGTTTGGGGTGAATTATATGATCAGTAATTCAAGCCATCAAGAAAAGCTTGTGTTTAATGCAATTCTGGGATCCACTTTAATCTCCAAAGGTCTGCAGATACCACTCAGGATAGGCTGTCATCATTAAAGTGCAATGGTGTGAAAGGAGGAATGGACTGAATATCCAAGAAACATTTACAACCGCTTTTGGATTAATTTTTTTTACATGAGATCCAAATTTTTAACTTGAGCATTCAGCATGAGGCTGCTGAATTCAGAGGTGAGGTGAGGGGCAGGCAGAGATGGCCTGTCTTTTGGAGGTTCTGAGGAGCTCAAACTCAACACCAGGAGCAGGCACAAGTGTAGAGCCCTTCTGGGCATGAAACGGGAACTGGGAGTTGAACTTGCTAGAAACCCCAACCGAAAAAGGCCCATATATAAACCAGTGACAGATAGTCTGTTTTTGCAGAGCTTTCAGTCTGTGTAGACAAGAGGAAGAGAAGCAGATATGGAGATGTGAGGGGCCAAGGTCTCATAACCTTGCATTAGAATGCGGATATCCTGATAGATAGGGTCTCGCCCTTTCTGCTCGTCTTGGCTTGTATCCTCGGTTGTATCCTTGCCTGCGGTGTTAAAATCTGTTAAGAGAGACTGCTGCCTCCATTTTGACCCACCTCAAAGACAGAAGTTAAGTTTAAAATTCATTTTGCTGGATGAATGCTCATGTAGAAGCTTAGACATTTCTGAGCTAACATGGATTTTTATGTTGGATGTTTTAAATTCTTGATGCAAAGAGCACTATTCTGCACTGTAGGAGAGTGAGGGAAGCAGGATCATAGGTGTCCTCGCCTGTCCTTGGTGCATTTGAAACCCTTCAGGGAATATGACAAGGTGTCTGCTATAACCCCGCATGCCGAGACAGTTTTCTATGACTAGCTGTGCATCCTCGTTTTGCACTAGAATTTAACGTGGGGGAAGCAGGTGAAGATCACCTGTTCAGCCTTAAAACCAATGTTTGAGACATGAATTGGCCTTCATTTGAGTGACGGCAGGACAGAAAAAGCATACAGCTGGAGTGTAGTTTTGTAACTGGTCTGTAGGGTTGAACTACAGGCCAGGGGCACTTTTTGGTCCCTGCAGAGGAGAGGTCTCTGCTGAAGCCTATGGAACATGGTATTTAGTCTATAAGATCATATAGTCAGGTCATTGAGTTTTAGCCCCCAAAATTTCAGCCTAGTCTGCTGCTTGAGAGCGAAGATGTGGATTCCATTAGATAACTGAACCTAATCCAAAGCCTGTTGAAATAACTTACGAGTTTTCTGTATTTTCAATGGAATAAGCCTGGTTTTAAAGTGCAGCTATTTGAATTCATAAAAAAAGAGTTACTTTGCAATATTTCCTTGATTACCCTTTTCCCTTAAGATTTTGAATAGTGAACATTTTTATGGTGCTGTACAATTCACATCTCACTTCATGGTGTCCCCACGAATGGCTGCAGATTCTATTTCTATTTTACCTTTTTATTTGAACTGGAAATGTTTCAATGACTTTCCAAATGTTCTGAGCTCTTCATTGGCAAAACTCATTTATAGGCAATGATGATCAAATGCACATGTTAAGGCTGAGCCTGGCTGGTTTAATGGATATATTTGTCATTTTCCTTTCACCCTCAGCTTTATATTCAGGCCAGACGCCCTGAGAATCTGACCTTATCCATTGCCAGAGCAGCATACCATTCCCATCCCTTGCGGCTGCAAGGCGTGAACAGAGGAGCACCATACCAGCAGTACCAGCCCGTCGTCATGCTCGAGCAGGCTTATATCATCCAGTGGGACGGCAGAGCACCTGAGGATATTATCCTGTACCCGATCAACTTCAACAGGTACTGCCCTATGTTGTTAGAAAACGTTCTGTTTTCAAAAGATCCGGAGCTATTTCCCAGGTTATTCACAAGTGACCTTTCAAATGTCTCAGCAATTTCTGAGAGCAAGGTGTTAATGGCTGGCACTTACTGATGCAAAGAGATGCCTCTGCTTTCACTTTATTCCAGCTTGTTTGATGCACAGACATGTTTCTCTTTCCAAAAAGTTTTGAAACAGAATCCAAGTAAGTCCTGGCCTGCTGTCCCTGAAATCCCTCCAGAAGAGCTCTGGCTCTTGTTCGTTTGTTTGTTCTAGTTGCTGCACACATCATTTATCTCCCATATATATAAGGTGCAGAAATACATCAGAATGTGCACAGAGCTTTGCATCTTCTGTAATCCAAACAGCACGGCAATCACTGTTTCTTTTTACATCAACTTTTAAAACATTAGGACTCAGTACAGCAAAATTGTAGGCTGTGCTGTATTTATTTCCCAAATTTCCTTCTAGTGTTATATAAAAGCAGGGTATATCCATTAGGTTAGGATAGTTTTGGCAAAAGCTTGAACTCCATTTGGTTCCCCTGAACTTTGGAGCTGAAGAAGTTTGGGGAAAAATACTGTTAGTTACCATTATGAAGCCCCATGGGAATGCAGCCAAGAAGGGCAATGTTTCCTCTTTATACATGCCCATTACAGCAAGTGACATACACCTGTTCCTCTTGATTTAAAGATGTAGGTAGTTGTAAGGCCATGACCGAGTCACTGGAGGATCAGTGTTTGGGCACTCCTGTCACAGAGCAATTATTAGAATTAAATCACCGTTTTCTCTATTAATATATCTTTGTGCACTTTAAGGAAGAGGAAAACCCATTAGTCACTCATGGACAAGCTGAGCTTTGCAATTATTATCTGTCTTAAAATGATGAGCTATTTCCTTGCAATTGCAGAGCTAAGTCTTCTGCCGGGTAACTGGTGGTTACTCTATCACTGTGTCAATTAACACTTGCCAAAGCTTTGGCCCACTGTCTTCAAGCACAGATACAAATTTGAAGGCAGCACTGGGTTGTTGGTAAAACTCAGCTTGAAGTTTAGCTCTTGTTCAAGCAGCAACTTAACTACAATTTACTATTGAAAAACCACAATGTGGTTGTGGTTCTCTTTGTCTTGTGTGAAACCAGTTAAGTTATTTGAACAGGGCAAAGGTTTGTAGATTTTTCTGATCCAGAAACAGTTGGCAAGGTGTGTGTTTTGAAGAACTATAAACAAGAAATATACTGTAATGAGGGAAAACCACAATTTTAGTTCATTTGATTTAGTGCGTCTTGCAAAGAAGTAATTGGGAATGAAATGTGTGGCTGCTCTGTGTACACCTCAAGCATGCTGGATGCTAACAACTGCGAGACTTAAGGCTGATGCAGTGGCAATAGTGAAATGTCCAGACTGCATGCAAAAACAGAGAAATGACATTCCCGTGGAAGGGTAAAGCAATTGAGTCAAAAAAGAAGGTTTTTGGGTTCGAAGGAAGACAAGTGCCTGCCTAAGCAGTTGCATGTATGACTTTTATCAAACATAGTTTTCTAATCCTTTTTGTAATGGAGAAAAATCTCAGATTGTGGAGCGCAGAGTAACCAGAGTTAGAAAATCAGGGAAGACTTTTACCTGTCTCAAGTGGTTTTATGTTTTGTTCGTTCTTTTAGAATCCAAAATACTGAATAAACTGCCAAAAAATGAGCTCCTAAGATAGTAACATCTGTGCAGAATATGTGATGCAAACACAAAAATGTTTGATGAACTTTAATAGCATATTCTAGGATTAATAATTTCATACATAACCGAGTGAACAGCTAAATTATTTTTAGTCTTGTCGTTGTAAAATGATGGATAGATAGATATCCGGGATGCTGCCTCTGCAGCCAGACAGCCCTCAAGCTTCTGGAGTGATTTGCTCTGCACTGGCTAAAGGAAGGTCAGAGGGGAAATAAGGAATTTGACAGAAAGATGTGTACCGGGATTTGGATTTTTGTGGAGGTCAGGCATAGCACTGATGTTGAATACTTGCATGATTAACGCTTTCCCTGCCTCTGAAGCACTGTAGAAAGACCCAACAGAAGTCATGCCAGTTCAGACGTCTATTAAAAGACTGGAATGTCCGGATTCCTGGGGTGGGCAGGAGCTGGTGGGGATAAATTCACATGACTCAGCTGAAATTGGCAGTGCGAGCTGCAAATCTCGTCCGGTGAGTTCAGAAGCACCGCTCGGTGGATTTACTCAGCAGAGGAGGACACCAGTTAGAGCACTGTAACCGAGCACATCTCTTTTCTTTCTGCCAAGGGCACCCGAAGGGTTGCTGAAGTACTTGTGTCTTCCTCGCGCTGATTCAAACTGTGTTTAGAGTAATTCTTCAGTTTCTTCACTTCCATCGGGATATGTAGCTGAACCAAACAAAATCTCCGCGTGCTGCCATCTGCGGCCATGTGGTGCAAACGAGCTGCTTAACGCACGCCAACTGCCCTCCCAAAGAGAGATGTGTGTGTTTGCGTTGTAGGGCTGTGTCACTAGCTGACTGATGGGCAAAGGCAAAGCCATGGTGGAGACCCACAGGCTGTGTGTTCAGGCTGCTGGGGAACATAGCTGTCTCAGCAGAAATGCCTTTTTAAGCTGTAGATGGGTTGTCTGCCTAATGGCTGGGGGTTTCCCTGGGAGGATGAGAAGGCGGCTGGGTATTGATGCTTCTGGAAAGAGGTAACGCAGGAGAAGTAACTTGTGAATGTTCTGGCAAATGAACAGAAGGAGAGTGCCGGCTGGAATTTTAATGACCAGGAATGATGTGTGCTCCAGAACCAGTCCAGATCTGCTGAGGATCGCTCTCACTGGGCATAAAGAGTGTGCAGACCCTTCCTGAACCTTAGACCCCTTCTCCATGGGCTTCATCTCTTTGTTGGAGCGCTTTCCACCCCCTCAGAGCTGTTTCTATGTTTTCTTGGGGTTTTTTTCTGCTTTACGGAAGTATGAGAATTATCTGTAAGATAGGGTTAAGGGCTTTCTTCAAAATTACTATCCTGAAGCACGATGGCCCACAGAGGGCTCAAGCTTTTTATAAGAGGGAGGAGACGCTGGTAAGCCAGGAAGAGAGGATGGAAAACATTATTTGTTTGCAAGTAAGTGCCTCCTCCTTTCAGGTGCTGGAAAACACTGCAAAGATTGGCACTTCATAAAGTAAGCAAAGTCAGAAATGAAGTCCTTCAATTTAATGACCTAGGCTTTATGCCTGTGCAAATTTTCTAATCGCAGAAGAAGCTAAGGCAAATACTATTATCAAAGGCACAGTGCTGTTCAGTAAGTCAGCCAGGCTTCTTTGTGCTATCAGAACATCTAAAGATAAGAATTAAATCTTCTCAAAGCACATATCTGAAGTATGGTGTAATAAGTTGTGTTGTTGAAGCAGCCTGAAAAGCAGTGGCAATTAGATTAAACATTCCTTGTTTTTAATGAGCACAGGCAAATATCTCTATACTTGGTCTGTTAAGGCTCAGAGGGAAGGGTTTTCCCTTATTAGGGCTCTCTGCTGTGGTTCAACAGAGCGAATTCAGGGAAATGTGAGCAGCTAATAGTATAAAGAGGGTATTTTTGGGGGGTGGATTGCCACAGTCCTGCAAGCAGGGGTTTTCCTTTGTACTCCAGCTCTCCTGACAGATACTGGCTCCAAGGACGGGGCAGGACAGCCTTCCCCAGGCTCTCTTCATCAGCACCCTCTTAGCTTCACCTGGGAGGCTACAGTGAGGCTCATAATATTGATGTTCTTTGGTGTCTTGTTGCAGAAGTTGGATCCCTATGAGAGCCTTTAAAAAAAAAACCAAACAAACCAAAAACGGCAGGGGAGGGCCAAATTTCTTGTCAAGAGCAAGCAAAAGCGCAGATGTCCATGTGTGTGCCCGAGCATGCGTTCAGCCTTTGCCCTGCTCCGGTGTTTGTGCAGGGGTGGGCACAGGAGCGCTGCTCGACTCCCGTATTTCCTAGGCTGAGTTCTGCGCTAGGGCTTTTTATCATATTCACCAGCGAATAATCTAAATTATCTGGAAATTCAAGAGCCTGGAATGAGTTTGCATCTAAACTCTTCATTAAAAATAGTGGATGCTGGGTGATAGGAAGTCTCCAGGATGCTGCAACCCACCCAAAGGTGGAGATTTCAGTGCAAGCAAACATATGCAGCCCATATCTGCACTGAGACTCTAGGGGACTTGTTATATTTGTACTTGTCAGGGTTGTGTAGGTAGGTGTTTTTCCTATGGCTTCTTATTCAATGCCAGTCTGATTCATACTTTCAGCTACTTGTCATTTTTCCGATTAAATTCCTTAGCGGTGATAAGGCCTGGAGGAAAACAAAGGTAATGAGACAAGGCTAGAATGTGCTTGTTGCAGACTTGCCCAGTTTATGAATATTTCCTAAACTGTTTCTTTTTCAGATTAGTTCTAAATGAGCTTTTCCTCTTGCTTCCCAGATTGATAAACGCACAGGAAGACAAAATTAGTATTTCAAAGCGGAGCTAACAGTTTAATGCTGTGACTACTTTCGTGTTCTTGTACGTACATGAGTTCTGACCTCGATCCCCCAGATCTGGATGTAATACAAGTAACACCAGCACTATTTCCAATAATAATAAGTAAAGTGCTGCTTGGGTTTCATAGCCTGCCCCTCCTGATAACATCTGTAGTTCAGAGTTAATCATCCACACAACACAGAAGTCAGCAGATATATTTGAATTCCCTTCTGTCTATTTAAATCCCTTAAATTACGCACAGGTCAACCAGTGGATGAAAACCACAAGATTTTTTTTTTTTTTTAATTGGAAAGAAGCTAAAACTTTTGCCAGGACACCAGGCTGCAGATTGCACTGTTTCCGTACAGCTGGGCCAAAGCGGGTGCTGACATTGCCATGTCCGAGCAACCCTAAAGCCCCGTCTTTGCCGCCCTGCCTGCAGCCCTTGTTGCTCTCCGTCCTCTGCGGCTTGCGCCCGCGGCTGGCCCGGTGGCAGCGTCTGGGATTAACAAGGTGACTCTGAGGAGAGATGTCCTTCCTGAGCTGATCACTTTACAGCATGAATTAGAGCAAGGCGAGCATCAGTCCCCAGATGGCCGTGGCAAACCAGGCTGCTTGTCACATTGAAGCCCGGTGCATGAAACCTGAAGGTTTTTCCTTGCTTTCACCCTTCTCCTGGCCCATGGAGTGAGGCTTGGGGCTCCTCAGGGCCACCAGCCTCTCCTGACCTGATGTGCATCCGAGGCACAGCAGCAGGAAAATACAAAATACACAACAGTCAGCAATGGAGTACCTGGGGATGCATTAAAAAAGATACAAAATTAATTGGGATGTGATTCCTCCATAAAAACATGTAGGGTGGGAAAAAAGATGATAAGATGATGTACTGTATTTAAATGCAGGAAGTTCTTATTTTTGCTTGAATACAATTGTCTGTGAGCCAAATGCTGTCTGAGTCAGACCCAGGTTTCATGAGTATCAGCAGAAATGTACCTCAGGGCAGGATCCCTTCTATAATTTGTTGAGCTTCACAACAGTAAAGATCATTCTTTTTGCCTAAAGAGGCACATGGGTAAAACCAAAGACTTTAATTTATATTAAGAGATGGCCTATGCTTTTGAATTTTTAATGGCATTTCCTAAATGGCAACATTTAGGAAAGGCATTTAAATCCCAATACACACAACTCTAGTTAGCTAAACGCATATCTAACTTGTTACTATCCCCGCAGCAAGCGGTCTTCTGGAAGAGTCTATCCTTAATAACAAAGTCTTGAAAAATGTTGCTGGATGTTCACCCAGTAGCCATGTTTGTCATCGCGGGGGGTTTGGATGTGTTTAATGGACTTGAGTTGAAGGCAGAAAATTAAAAAGAAATCTAGAAAAGAGAAGGAGTGAGTGTCAGCTGCAGGGAGCCAGTGGAAATGTGGGTGCAAGGGGAAGAGCTTGAACTGAGAGGAAATGGTGAGGAGGTGGCCAGGTTCCTTGCAGCCCTTTTTCCACTCTTCTCAGCATCTGTGAGATGTGTGGGTATTTCTCACACTGTTTTCCAACTAGCATCACTGGTGGGGAGAGGAGGTGGCTTGTCCTAAAAGGTTTTGTGCCAGAAGAGATTCAGCCTGGTGCTGGGCAGGTGGTTGTGAGGTTGGGAGACATTTTTGGAGGGAAAAAAACAGCTGTATCCTGACTGAGAGCAAGGAGTGTTGACCTCTTGTGATTTGTTCTTGGGATGGGTTGGAGGCTGAATAGTGGCTTTGCTTTTTTTGTCTTTTGAAGTTCAAAATTTGGCCTGTGAGAGACAAACTTACCAAAGCAGCACATGGTGATTTCTGCTTAGTTCCCATATTAAGAACAGGAAAGTTTCAAATTCCCAGTTGTCTCACTCCTTTTGAAAGTTCAGCTCATGTAGGTGTTGACCAAAATGTCAGAGGGGTTGCTTTTAAATAGGAGTAATAACAGTTGGGGGAGACTGACTCACTGGATGAAAGTCTCTTGGTTTTTTGAGCCCAAGGAAAAAATAAGTAATTTTTAGTTGTACTCTACAGTATTCCCTCACTAGCTTACCCCATACTTTCATCAGTGAGATCAGGATTTGGACTGTGCACTTCCATGGTCATCGGCTATGTGACAGACCATGTCAATAAATACGGTGGAGATGTTTTCTAGAGTAATATTTATCACCTTAGAAGTTCCCTTAGCTAAAGTACAGCCAGGATTGACATCCATCATAACCAGCAACTCCAGCACTAGATCATACCCATTTTCCCAGGTCTGATACTCCATCTGATGTAAAGGGGCGCGTTCACAATATTGAACAAGTGTTATTTGTCCTCTCCTGGGTGGTAAAGGTTCCAGACATGCACTCTTTCTATGTTTACCCGGGCCAAATCTCATCTCCAAGTTACATGACTCACTTCACATCCCACCACTCACAAAAGTCTCCCCTCTTTTGCCTGCTTGATCACGTTTTTCTGAGTGGCTTTGCCTTTGGGAGTTTGGGGTTGAGCTGGGGGTGTTGTTCTGAGGGTTGTAAATGAGGTATGTATGTGTGTACGTGCAGATCTGTATCTACCACATGTCCAAGAACATGAAACCTCCTGCCTGCTTTTTTTTTGCTTTTCCCTTGTCCTTTTTTGCTTTTGCTTATCCCAGGAAGCCTGCTCATTGCCAAAACATAAGAACACTTTTTTAACACTTTGCCTGATGTTTTTGCTTCACCTGAAAGAGCCAGAACTGCAGATGCCAATATCCTGGTGCAAAAAGAAAGGCTTCTTGGGTTTGTTTCACCCAGCCATTTCCAAAAGGAAATAAAGAGGCTAAATACATTCACAAAAATGCATGAAACGCACTGTGGGGATTGTTGAATGACAGTAACAGAGGGGCAGAAGTGTCAGGTTTTATACAGGCTGCTGTCGGCAGACTCTCAAAAATTTTCCAAGTGGTGTTTGAAACTGTTAGGACCCACTAAACACTGATTTTTTGATAGTGCATATTTAGCTTTTCTCCTTCAAATGCCAATTTTAATTTTTCTTCTAAAAGCACATAGGAAAATATTGGCCTGATTAAGAATAGGAATGAAAAAAAGAAAGGACAATGTTCCTTACTTCTAAAATGAACCAAACTTCATCACTAGAAAAGGCTGTGAACACAGTTGCTTAGTTTTGGGATGAAAATATCTTAAACAGTTCGAGTTAGTTTCCTACACATGTTAACATGGTTTTCACTTAAACTGTCAGCTAATTCCAAAGTCAGATTTTCCACCTGAGAATTTTTTTATTTGTTCCTCTTGCAAGAAACTCCTAAGAATGAAAGGTTTTTTTTTAAAAAAAAGTCCTGTGTATTGCTACATTGAGCAGCATTTTGTGTATCGATAGTCTGACTTCTAGCCCTTGTGCTTTAAATGATTTTTTTCCCCTTGTTTGTGCTGGTTTTTAAGCATAGACGTGTCTAAAGGTACACATGTTCCCACAACATTCAGGCAGGGGTCTGAAATTACTCCGAATTCGTAATTTGGGATCTGCTGTGAATTCAGTGTTTTCTCTTCTTGCTAGTGCTGCGTGTGTCTCCAAACCTCCAGGGCATCTGCAAAGATCCCAGCTGACGTGCCGGTACTGAGAGCGGCAGAACAGGGAATTATTTTTCTTATTCTGTCTGCAAATACTCACCCCAGAGTAGCAGCTGGTAAATAAGACAGAACTGCGAGGTTTAAGCAGAGAAGTAAAGCAGGAGCCACAGTTTATTGACCATCCTGAAAAAGATGAAGGCTTCCTGCACTTGGGACCCAGCCAGGACATCCTTGGTGTGGCCAGAGCAGCGGCTGAGGAAGGCACACGGACATCTCTTTTCCTTTGAACGCAACGTCCAAGACATGCCATGCCTGATCACTGCTTGTTGCCTGAGGTTGCGTTTCTCCCTTGGTTTTGGCAATGGCTGGAGGACAGGCATCTAACCCCCACCCGCTGGCCAGCTGCAGGGCAGAGTCCTGGGGACCGTCCCGCGGTCGCGCTGCTGTTTCTTGCTTTGCTTTTCCTGGAGACGGTGGAGCCCAGGTCAGCCACACAGCCAGGCATTTGGGAGGGTTTACGCTGGATTTTGTACAAGCTGAAGAAACAGACCTGAAGTAAAGAACTAAATAGGAAGCTGTTAAAATACCGCTAAATTAAAGAGAAAATAACCACCTTATTCTTTCCTATATTTACATAAAAGATAACTTCTAATGCCTTCCCTTCTCACATCTCCTCCCAAGCCCTTTGTTGTGGGAATGCACTTATTTCCATCTCTTCCTCCACAAACTCCAAAGTAGGTGCTTTTCATTTCACCCTTTCAATCTTGATATAATTTATTCCAACGTTTCACCCAGCCTGCTCACATGCACACTAGGCTCTAGCACTCATATTCCCAAACGCCCCAGCGACCCAAGACGGCCACAGCTGTGGGTTTTTTCACACTGTTTTTTTTCTTTTCTTTCACCTTCCACTTGCCTTCTCTAGGCCTTTCTTGTTCCCCAGGGAGGTGCAGTCAGTGTAGCATGGCACCAAACCCCATTCCCAGCATCTGAGGGAGATGACAAGCCCTTTTTTGATGGTGACTTCAGGGGGTGAAATATGCTAACGCAATGCAAATCACCCTTATGAAACAGCCAAATGTCTTGGGACTCCATCCCAAAAATATTCCACAAACATGGCTCTGCTGCATTTCTTTCATTTCCTCTAGTTGGAAGCCAAATCATCTGAAAATATATCCGTTTTCTAGCTGTCCTGTGTTATGACACAGCTGGAGTTGTTTAAAATCTAGAGGGCAGTGTCTGGCGTAAGCTGATGGGTCTTTGTGCAGCTTTGATATATTATTCTAGAACAGCCTGTCCCCTCTTCCATCCTGTAGATACTTTTGTTTTGTTTTAATGAGAATACCAGAAAACGACTGAAATAGCTTTGCGTTTGTGCTCTCCGTGTGTAATGCAAAGCAGAGGTCTAGGCCTACAGATTCCCCAGTTTCTCCAAAGCGGTTTCCCCTCATTTACTGCTCAGCAGGCGGGGATGGGTGGCGGGTCATTTCGGGGGAGCCTTTGGAGAAACTTTGTCTTCTTCAGCTCTGTAGGGCCTAGAAAGACAGCCGATGAAGGTGGTATTTGTCTTTCTCTAAGCTAAATTCATATTCTTACATTTTAACCAGGAAGCCAGGTAATTAAAAGAATGCATTTAAAGCTGGTATGGTTTTGGTAATGTAAGGAAAGCCAACCACGGTACTGGCTCAGGCACTTTGATGTGGTACACTGAGCCACTTCAGAGGGTGGAAAGAAAAAAAATAATTAAGCTAATTATTTTGGTATTCATTTTGATTTTCCAAGTGTGAACTTCTTGTGGCTTTCTGCTTTGTACAGTATAAATACATCCCGCAGACAGGAAAGGGTGTTGGGTTTTGTGGAAGATCCTTCCCATCAGTGTCCAAAGTTTACCGTAGCTGCATCTTTTGGGTCTGAATCGTGTAGCAAAGGTTTCTAGTTTGGAGCCAGGTTTCCTCTCCATGAGGGTGATGATGCAAATCACAGGATAAAAGAAAGCTACGGGGGCAATTTTTTGTAAATGTGCGTGCTGAAATTGTGATACACAAGCGTTAAAAGGCTATTTAACTTTACCCTTAGTTATTCTAAACTGACGTTGAAGAAAGAGCAGGGGAGAGGGAGATTTTAATGGAAACCATAATAATAAACTTCTCTGCAAAGTGGAGGAAGCAGGTCTCTTTAGACCGTGGCTCTGGTTCAAGTCAGAGATTAGTTTCTAATTCTTGAATCTGTGCCCCCGGTGAAATGTCTGCTGGATGCCGGTTCCCTCTCCCGCAGCAGCTCTGGATGAACTAAAACAAGCCCTGGCTGCCTCAGGAGATGCGAGTGGGTATGTGACTGCTTGTACCGCAGCCTTATGGGACAAGGAAGGGAAAATCTCTGGTTTTAAGCCATCCTGGCACCTGACTCAAAGTCCTCTGAGGTCAGCCGGGGTCCCTGGATCAGACCTTCGTAATAAGCAGCTGTTGTTTCCAGACAAAGCAAAAAAATCTGATTTTCTTTGGCTTTGAGGATTTGTTGTGTTTTTTTAAAGGGGGAAGAGATCCTCAAAGGACATTTCTTTGTTTTCCCCTGAAGACTGTACTCTTGGCTGCAGACCATCTCTCCTGTACTCCAGTCCTTAAGTGCATTTTCTCTCTTTCCCCCCTCCTCCCCTTTTTGCTGACAGAGGAGACTGGCTGCGCGTTGCCCTCTGCTATCCCAGGGAAGCCGTTTTCCAGGTGGTGGCGGATATCTACCAGCGACGGACAGGGACGGTGCACAGCGTGAAGCACTACCTCGCCGCTCCTTCCCGGGCCAGCGCTCTCAACGGGACCAGCGAGCGGCTCTTCTACTTTGACCGAGCATCGGGGTGAGCCCTGCATTGCCCCTGAGGGTCCCTCAACAAACGGGCAGCAAAGCCTCGGGGTCTTGCTCTTACCAGCCCCAGCACCTCTTTGCTTTCTCATGGTTAAAATTTAGGACCATCCATCTTGCGTGGTCTTTGCACCAATTTCAGGTCAAAATGGATTTACGGGCTGGAGTACCTGGATTAGGTCTATTTCGGTATCACGGAGCCGCAATTTGCATTGCTGTTAAGAAAATGGCTGGACTTAGCTCCTTTGAGGCATCCCTGCTGCTCAGATTGCCGCAGGTGTGGGTGTGGTGTGAATATTTGTTAAAATCCACTGGACCCCAAAGAGCTGTGAAAAGGGGCCCTCTCATGACTGCTGCAGCTCCAACAGTGAGATAGTTTGGGAAGTTTCAACCTCTTCATATACCCATAAAAAGAGAATTCTAAAATCATCACACAGTAAAAATCAGGTTTTGTGAACAAAGGAGAGCATCACAGTGCATCTCTTATTTTGAAGGCATGAAAGGAGTCCTAGAGATCTTGCAGTATCTTTATAAGACTAGGACACCTTTGGTTAAAAAAACATATTATGAAACTGTGTTTCTCAGTCAGCTAAAATAGGGAGGAAAAAAGTGTTTTGTGGTCTAACCATGGGTCCCATGACGCTTCACCTGACTAAGTAGCTGCTTCAGGAATCAATCCACAAGTGCCAGATTTGAAAATAAGATGGGATATATTTATTCATTCAGCCATTACACATGAGCAATCGAATCCCAGAATGCCTTCCCTGCTAACTGGGCTCCTTGCTGATGGTCAGGTCTCTCTCATGGTAGGAATTGTGAAATAACAGTTTGCTAATTAATCCTCCTTTTCTTTTCTTGTGGGGAAAAAAAGTTGCCCAAATTCTGTAAACAGGTTGTTTACTACTGAACAGCAGGTTACACGTGTGGGTCTGTGGGGGAAGAGCCATCAGCTGCCAGCAGCCATCTAGACCTGGTACATGCAGATTGATGGAACTAACCTAACGTAATTCTGGCAGTATCAACCTTTTGGTTCTCACTTTAATTCAGCAGTGATTTTTTTAGCCTTTCAGAGTACAGAAGTTAGGGTATTGGCTTTTTTCTTTTCCTGTTGTTGTTTTTTAGACTTTATTTCATAATGACTGGATGTTCCCCCTTCTTTTTTTAACCCCACATGCTGGATCCTTGGAGAGGAGCCAAGCTTACTCATTCTTTCTTCCAGACAAATAGAAACAAATACTTAGTTCTAAAAGAAATAGAAAGAAAAATCCCTTCAAAGCTCAACTATCTTTTTGATCCTGGAGCTGAACTGAGCTGTTTATAAAATTTCCTCAGCCTGAGTTGCAGAGTGGACACGATTGAAAACATACTTAGAACAGCTAGACAAAAAAAATGAACTCCGCAGGCCAGAAAACCTGGCTGCCTTTGAGCTTTTGTCATGTGTGCCTAGGGCTACGCTCTGCCTGCGGGCCCGGACCGGCGAGCCAAA
>NW_010535340.1:0-263 GCF_000687285.1 Phaethon lepturus
TATAAAGCTGGAGCAAAGAAGAAGGAAGGGGAGGGGAAACGTTCAGAGTTATGGCGTCTGTCTTCCTAAGCAATCATTACGCGTGATGGAGCCCTGCTTTCCTGGAGATGGCTGCACACCTGCCTGCCCATGGGAAGTAGTGAATGAATTCCTTGTTTTGCTTTTCTTGCGTGTGCGGCTTTTGCTTTCCCTATTAAACTGTCTTTATCTCAACCCATGAGTTTTCTCACTTTTACCCTTCCAGTTCTCTCCCCTGTCCCACC
>NW_010535341.1:0-8831 GCF_000687285.1 Phaethon lepturus
CTGGTGGGCCCCGGCTCCTCACCCGTGCGGTGGCGGACGCCTCTCAGCCCGGCAGCTCTCCCTCGCTCGGCGCGGTCCCGACCTGCCTGGGGACCGACCGGGGCTAATCAGCCCGTGCTAATCGCCTGGTTGACAGCCGTCGTGTGAGCGGGGTGGCCAGGTCCAACATCAGGCTGTAAGTGCTCGGCCTCGTAGCGACATGCGAAGTTTAGGGCAGTAAAACCGTTATGGTGCATGTTTTGCCTGGGATCGTTCCTGAAGGTGATGACCCCCGAAGAGAGGGGACACTGATTTCTGTGAAACTGAGCTTATTGCTGGCATTTTGGTTTTTTTATTATTTTGTTTTCTTTCAACCAGGCACTAATTCTCATCTGAAACCCTATTCCAACTGTCCACTTAATCTTCCTTGCGTATTTTAACTTCTGCAGTGTTAGGGATATTGAGTTTTACTTAAAAAAAGTGAACCTTACACACTGAATATTTATAAAATCACTGTCTTCTAAAACAATGACGTGCCTTACTATTAATTTATGTTATGGTTAAGAATTCATAAAAGCAGACTGTTAAGCAGACTTTAAAGCTCTAGTTTTGGGTAAAAAAAATACTTATAACAAACTCTTTAATATAGTCATATTATTACTACCTTTAAGTTTCAGTTTTAAAAGCTCAAATAAGTAGCTCGCAGTCAAGTAGTGCTCCATATTGTCCTGTTAGGCAGGACAGTGTAAGCCACTCATGTGATTTGATGTTCTCATTGTGGAAGGTAGGAGCGATAGCTTTACATGGCACATTGCTTTTAAAATATTTTTTTAAAACTGAAGAGATGCTAGGAAGTAAGCTGTGTGTTGCTTCTTAACAAGAGTAATAGCTATACTTAATTTAAAAAATATGCTGTTATTGCTTATTACTTTTATTTTTAATTTGCCTTCAGTTATTAAATATTTAATACTCCTTTTCATCTTTTTTCCTTGACAATATGAACGTTGCAGTGTTGATTTCATTTTATCTCTAGTACACGAAAGTAAAAAGAA
Organism: Phaethon lepturus; assembly: GCF_000687285.1. NCBI lineage: Eukaryota > Metazoa > Chordata > Aves > Phaethontiformes > Phaethontidae > Phaethon > Phaethon lepturus. The sequence goes on from NW_010535341.1 coordinate 1,032, forward strand.
CTCCTCTGTGCAATGAAAAGATTTTAAAAAATATTTATACAATACTCCAATATTCCTTTTGAAAGGTTAGTATGAATAGCTTATTTTCTGTCTTTAAACTCAAGATACAGAATTATAAATTGGATCATCTTGCTTACTTACAGGATGACAGTAAGCATCCAAGCGACTATCTTGTAAGTCAAGCTAAACTTCAACATATAACAAAATATTCTTTTCAGTATGGTTTTAGATTTTTTTCTTTTTTTTTTTCAGTTCTCAGAATCCTGACTGCACAAATGATGCAGTAAAAAACTTTAAGAACAGTATTTGTAAAAGTAATATGTTAATGTCTGAATTTTGCGGTGTAAGCAGGAGATGTATAACACATGATGGTACAGTAGGATTTCTTGATACTAAATGCTGCATCTTGGTACACTATCAGTAACATCACTGGAAAAAAGACTTTTTTGCTGCTTTTGGAAGCACTGTAGAAAAGGATTAAAAGTGCTCCCCTCCTTCCTTTTTTTACATTCACCAGGGAGTTTGACTGAAAAAGCCTAGACTGTTCTATAGCGTGTTACATTTATGAGCAAAGCCAATAATCTTGTCATTCTGAGTTTCATTGGATGCAGCACAGCATTTGGTAAGCCCACCACTTCTTTCCCACAAAATATTGCTATTTTTATTGTGGTAAGGGTGACAAGGAAAAATGGCAGGGGAGTGGTTTTGGTCCTTTTTCATACCTGCACAGCTTGATTGCACTGAAGCCAGTGAAATTGTGTTGGTGCAATTTGGACTAGAATTGAGAGAAAACATGTGTGTGTATTTTAAAACGTCTTTGAATGACTTCCATCTGCATAATGTCTACCAATGATGATTATATAATAGCAAGAAATAATACAATTTGACAGTCTGTTCGTTGAAACATTGAACATAAGCCTGCTGTGCATAGAGGGCTGGCTTGTCACACGTTACAGCTTCAGTATACCTTTAACAAAGCCTGTTATATCAAACATGAAGTTTATTAAATTCAGTACAATTTCTGGGTTTGATTTTGCTTGACTACTGATCAAAAGCATAAACGTTATTTTTCTCTGAAAGACACTATCTTCTGCTATCTGTAAAGCTGTACATATAGAGGTTATTGGTAGAGTGGAATCTTGACTCTAAAGTGAGTAGGGGTTTTGCTGCTGTCTTAATTGGTCAAAATTTCTTTGAGAATGATGTGTGCATATCCAAAAGGATCAGTCTGAGTTGCTGTGGGTCACATAAGAGTACAAAAAGTTGTGCTACAGAAAAAACTGTCAATATTTAAAAAAATGATAAATGGAGAGAATCCATGACATTTTGTGGTGACATTGTGTAGGATTTTATGCTTAGCTTGGTATATTCACTATCTATTGATCTGCAAGAATGCTTGTAGTAGAACTGTCATTCTGTTCAATATAGTGAAATGCTAAATAATGGTTTGATCAGATCAATTATACAGGCTGATGTAGATCAGTTGGAAAGATCCTTATTGGAAAAAATATTGCAAGTGGCAGAAAGTGAGACCATAACCCTTGAAAAGCAAAGACTGTATCTCTTATTAGGCATTACATCCTGGAAAACGGTTGTTTGCAAAAGGACTTTGATTAAATAGCACTGTCCTCACCTAAACACAAGTTCTCAGTGTAGTGTTCTTGTTCAGGGAAGTTATTTTCATCTAGTCAGATGCATGATGCTGTTGTGGTGTTCCAACATGTAGGTGAGATGCAGAAAGAGCACAGTTCTGGCTGTTTTAGTCCTGCTGCTCCTCTGTGATGAGAGATTGGTCTTGATCCATTTTGCAGTGATATACTTCAAACCTCCTTTCTGCCTCTCCTCTCCCTACTCCAAACTACAGCATTGCCTTTTCTGTGCCTTCTAGTCCACGACCTGCAGCACAGCCTCCCTTCCTTTGTTGTGAAGGTCCTGGGGAATGAGAAAAGAAAGCCACTGAAAGTAGTCCACCTTGTAAATGTTCCTTTCTTTTTCAAATGTGGACTTGTCATACTGTCTGTCATTAAAGGTGAAGTGCAGAGGGGCAATGCTGTGAGCCGGATGTGTGAAACTGGCATGGAGGTGCAAATCTGTAGGATCCAGTACGTCCTGTCATTTTCCCAACCGCTTTGACTTCATTTGTGTAAGTGTTTGTCTGGCCTCAGAGGTGATATAGCAAGACAGGAATAGAGATTGAAATTGGGACGGGAAGGAAAGAGCTCAGGAAGACAACAGTTTGAGGTTGCCTCCGCACCGACTCCTACCCAAGAAAGGGATCGGTTGATTTACTATGTATGTAATCCTTGAATATGTAAACTAAAAGGTGTCAAGTAGGCTTAGGGAAGAGGTTCTGCCTCTGTGGTATGTGATTTAAAGCTTTCTTGGGCATTGATTTTTGCTTCTATTGTAGCACAGGCTAAGGTGTAAAATTCTGTAAGCCTTAAAGATATCTCCTGGAAAACTTCTAAAGATAGCTTCAACAAAGTGTACCTGTATCTAGATCTAATCACATACCATTTGCCTTAGAAGTGACTTATCTGAAAGTGACTTTCTGAATAGAAATTACCTGTTATATTTAAGTAAGAGTTTAAAAGTGGTTATGGAAGAGTTGTAGGCCTAGATCCATAAAAAAAAGATTCAGTTACTTAACTTGTACTGAAATAAAGAAATGACTAAGTACCTTTGTAGCTGTTAATAGATTGCAAACATGTTTTAACAGTTATGACAATATCTGGGTATGTGTAAAGGTCAGTGTCTTACTAATTGTGGAGGGGTTGGTGGCTGAGTTTTTTGTTTCCAAAATAAACTTCCCAGTTTTGAGGTGTATTTATGGTTAATGTTGAAACCGTTAAAATTTTTGCCGTTAGCTTAAGCCAAAAAACCCCACAGCAACTAAACAAAACCTCCCCTATACCTTTTAAAGAAAATCTTTGAAAAACCCAGAAAGCAAGGGGGCTGTGCTTGGGGAAGAGGAGGGCAGATAAGCAGGTAGCTTCATGTGGCGAACAAACCAATAAAAGCCATTGAGCTAATGGCTGAGCATAAATAAATGCATGTACAGTCCCCTCATGATCCCTCAAATATGACGGTGTGAAATTTTAGTTAAGTCCTGGGTGTTAACATCAGATGATAGCCTCTTCACCAAGAAACTTGATCTTGGCTGAGGAGCAAATTCCACCGCATTGCTTTTTCTTGAAAGGTACTTCTCTGCCTTCATATTTGTTTCTGTTGCCAAGAATGTTCCTATAGGCCACATCTTACTTCTTAAGTGCATCTTGGATGTGGTGGGAAATGGACATGTATATTCTGCATCAGATAATTTCTAGACAAGCATGGGGTCACAGACTTTTACCCTAGTTTCAGACTAAAGAAGATTTCCACAGCCAAAGCAATAAATTATGGTTTTCCCTGAAGTATTTGTGAATACTGTATGGATATTATAGCCACTTTTTTTAATGCTCTCTCTGTTTGTAGAGTTTTCTTTATTACAAAAGGGCCAGGATTCATTTGACCACATAACCATCTTTATGTTGAGCTAGGCCTTGAAATTCCTTTTATGGTTGGTGAAGTGGTTAAAAGGAATAACCTGTTTTAGAAATATGTTTGTGAGCTTCTCTGTTTTTGAGTAAAGTGATTTAGGCAGCTGACTCTTGGAGGTATGGATGGGGTTTAAGACACTTAAATTTAGGTGTCTACATGTATGCACAGTGTTTAATATCCTATTACAGTTAGTGGAAATCTGACCCAATACGGTCAGTGGAGCCAGGAGCAAATAGTTCTGGTGGCTGGTTAGCTGAATATCTTTTTTCACTGTTTTGAATAGGCTGATCAGTTCTCCGTTGAAAATAGAGGGACATTAAGTACCTAACTCACACCTATCTATAGGTTTCTTAGTCCTATCTCGAGGGCGTCCTTTAGTGGGCCAGCTGGGATACCCCCAGAGTACCATATGTGGACTTTTGCTACCAGTCCAGATGGCATGGATGATTCTCCTAAGTCCTGTATCATATCCATCTGTCCCAAAAAGACATCTCTGATCCCCCGGACATTTCAAATCACACTAGATACTTCTATGTAGGCAGCTATATGCAGGCAAAGGGTAAAGTTAGGACCCTGAATTTTAGGAAACCAAACTTCCAACTCTTCAAGGAGTTAGTCAATAGGATCCTCTGGGAAACTGCTCTCAGGACAAAGGAGCAGAACAGAGCTGGCAGATCTTTAAGGATGCTTTCCATAGAGCTCAACAGCTCTCGATCCCCAGGTATAAGGAATCAGGAAAGCAATGCAAGAGACCAGCATGGCTGAGTGGAGACCTGCTGGGCAAACTAAAGGGCAAGAAGGAAATGCCCAGGCAGTGGCAGCAGGGACAGGTATCCTGGGATGAGTACAGGGACGCTGCCTGGTTGTGTAGGGATGGGGTAAGGAAGGCCAAGGTGTTGCTGGAGCTGAACTTGGCAAGTGGTGCCAAGAATAATAAGAAGGGCTTCTACAGGTATGTCAGCCAGAAAAGGAAGGTCAAAAAATGTATGCCCCTCTGATGAGCAAGACTGACAGACTGGTAACAACAGATGAGGAGAAGGCTGAGGTACTTCACCTCAGTCTGCACTGGCAGTGTCTCTTCCCACACCTCTCAAGTGCACGGACTGCAAGACAGGGACTGAAGGAGCGAAGTCCCTCCCACTGTAAGAGAAGATCAGGTTTGAGACCACCTGAGGAACATACACAGGTCTATGGGACCTGATGAGATGCATCCCAAACTATTCTACGATTCTACATTGGACTGAGCTTCTTAATTTATGTGAACAACATGGATCAACAAGAGGAGCAATGATTTCTATGAAGTGTAACTTTCTGGGACAGCACCATCCACTCTAACCAACAGACTAGGCTGAGCAATAGCTACCCTCTTATTTTTGCTGCCTGCATCAGCTATTCCTCTAATCTGAGACACCTCTTTTACCCTCCAGTCCAATGGATCAAGAAAAACAACTGGTTTCTGTTGAAGGCTTTTTCCCAACATACACTGCAGCTCTCACAGTGCTCCTCACAATTCTATACAGTGTGCACCAATCTATAGATATATATGAAAGGTGAAAAGTTACTAAATGTATAGAGTTCCTTATGTAATCTAGTGTCAGTAGACTAAATTTTACCTTATATGCTGCAGCAGATGTCACTCTCAGCACTTCAAACTACTACATTTCATTCAGTCAAATAGCAGGACCCACTTATCCACCCTCCTTCTTCTATGAACCACTTCATAATATCTAATAGCTCAAGGACAGCAATTGATTTATTCCTATAACTTCCTTTATTATGGAGAAAAACTGTCTCCATTTTTCAGATGGAAAACTGCTGCAGAGGTATTTTTTTCCAAGCAACATAAAAAGCAAGTAGTATAAAACACAACATTCAGTAACAGTCTTTTAAGTCTCCATTCAGTGGTTTAACACTATCTTCCCTTTCTAAAATATGCTTGCTGCCTCTAACAAAACAAGCACCCAAGGTTTCTGATAGAGAGGGACTAAGTTAAGAGGGGCATGAACAAAAGTACAGCGCAAGAAATGTGATCCTACTCATTTCTCTGAGTCAGCAAATTCAGCTTGTCTGGAGGTGTAACAGGGCAGCTCTTTGTCAAAAGACTGATTGTACATCACAGGTGAAACTTTTCATTTCTGCAGTCTACCACAAGACATAAATGAAAGCACTCTTACCTTCTTAACAAACCAGAGGTTTTCTTCAACATATGTGGTGCAGTGATGAACTTCTTTAATTAAGCATCTGATCAATCAATTAAAGTAAATTTTGCTCAGGTATACAACCTGAACTAGAACATATGAAAACATAGCAATAATAAGCAATTAAAAGTGCTCTCTGGTAATTTGCACTTAGATATAAAAAAACACAAAAAAAAAGTTGGTATGTCTTTCTATTAACAAGATATGCAACTTAGTTTTTATATTTTTCATTTTAAAAACTTGAAATAATAACTAGCAAAACCACTTCATATGTGAACAGTTCTAGCATATCAGACTAAAATCCTGCTTAGTCAAGCATCCTGTCTCCAAAAGCAGCCAATAATGGATGCCTTAAAATCAGTATTAGAGCAAGACAAGCACATAATGATACTTCCTAGAAATACTCTCCCAGCATCCAGCAATTTTCATCTTATGCACCTTCTTAGCCAGAAATTGTGATTTTGCACATAGTAGCCCTTGGCTGACATACCTGTTGTGTATTTGCCTGGTTGCTTTTTGAATCTTTATGTAATTTTAGCACCCACAACATTCCATAGTACAACTACACATTTTTATGAAGAACCAACCACCTTTGCTGTCAGTCTGCCATCAGCTACTTTTGTTTGATGCCTTCTAATTTATTAAGCATGGAAAACATATTATTACCTACACTCTCTGCTACACACACACTATCAGACAAGTCTTTACATACATACAAAGAACAAACAAAATTTACCAAAACTGATGTCCAAAATCAACCAGAAAAGACACACAAACAGAAAAAAGTGAAATAAAGAATTTAATAGCTTTTTAGGATGAAAGAGAAGGCCATAATTTTTCAAGTCTAGTTTATGAATAATTTTATTCCCACTGAGGCTTTCTTATCATAACTTTATCCAACAAATTCCAAAACAGGAATGACCACTTTTTTCCAGTACTTTAAGGACATCTTAGATTTGTTCACTGTGGATAAGCAGCCTTGAGCCTCCTCACAACGGGCTAAGAGTATCCATGGTGGTTGCTGAAGAAGCTACCACACCTTCTCCCCATGTACATCTCGGAATCAGCACTTGGGGTAAGCTACATTGTAGCTCCATAACTGGACCAAAATGCATAGTTTAAAGATTTAATATATTCTCAAGCATAGTTGTTATAACATATTTTTAAGATTTGAGTAGAAAATGCATATGATGAAATAAAACTATCCTTCCTCTTAAACTGCCCCTTAAATCTCCCTCTTCTGGGGATTAAGATGTCAGTCATGGCAGGTTTGCCTGAAGTTCTTATTCAGATGAAGCACCGTCTGCCTAAATCACAGAGAAAATTGTTGTTTAGATCTAGAAAAGTAATCTTCCTGACATCTTCCAGTGGAGCAATAAGTCTTAGATGTCCAGAAAATAAAGACTACATTAGTAGCTCATGGCTTATGTGTCATTTGGGGTTTAGTTACAATACCTCTGGTAGAGTGCCAAGCTGTAACAATTTAACCAACAATTTAACAACTATGTAACTGAGCCATCCATTATATTGGTTTTGTAACAGAGATACATGAATATCTTGCCCCAGGGTGACATTTGGCATACGCAACCAAAACACAAGAGAATTTTTTTCTCTACCTCTTTCAGATTTTAAAATGTCTGGTTTATTTGATTTATAAGAATAAAGTACCTGAAAAAGCCTAAAACTTCAGTCCTCTATGTCTCTCAAACTCCACATGCTATTTTTCAGACCAGTTTTGTAAGCGGTGTGTGTTGCTTGGCAGCAAGTGCACTGACAATAGAGCAAACAGCTAATTAGCTAAAACTCAGTCAACTACTGGTGCATGCACCACAAAAAGAGGACAGGCGAAATTATAACCTGCATTGCTAAAGATTAAAAGAAGCTCTACCATGAACCAAAAAGAAGACAAAAGCATCTCTTCTGAACAAGAGAAGGATGACTTAGGACAGCAGTGATCAAACTGGACAGGCATTTTCCCACCTCTGTCGTCTTTGGGAAAGACAGAAAGGGTGAAATTGGAAGGTCACCAAAAGGCACAGGAACAGAAGGGACTCTTTACCAC
>NW_010535341.1:8862-26595 GCF_000687285.1 Phaethon lepturus
CAGAGATGGTAAAAGTCTTTAGGGTTAAATTTATCCCACCACCCTCCCTCAAAAAAGAAAAAAAAACCCTAGTGAGAGATTGGCAGTGCCAGTAGTTTGGTTTTGCTGACCTAGCCCAGTTGATAGCACTGGTAAATTCAGGAGCTAAGAGTGCTGGTCATTGTGCTACCACAGCAGCTGTTACAAACTCTGCTGCCTTCAGCAGAATTCTGAAAAAGTAAAATATAAAAGCCACAGCTTTGTACTTTCCCTAAGCAGAACAGAGGCAAAAAAGTTAGCTGTGGATTAATCACAAATGACCATGGAAAAGAAGCTCCTTCCTTCTCAGAAAGCAGCTACACAGCCTTTTAAAGATGGAGCTGGGTAATAACCCAGCACTTGGGAAAGAAACCTGTGGAGCATAATTGACAGCTGACATAGAAAGATGGGGGGAAAAGTATAAAAATGTTGTACAGGGAAACACATTGGGAAAAGCTGTCAGAAAAGTCATCCATTCAGAAGGGAAGGGAAAGGTACATATCTACATTTGTTACATATTTTATATTGAGTTCCATTAAATACACATAAAAATCCTCTTGAGGATTCACAAAGCACACTTGCAAGATGAGATTCTAAAAATGAAAAGGTTTGCTATTACTTATTAGGTGATACAAAATAAACTTTTAATATCATGATGGCCTCACATCTGTCAGACCCATGAAAAAACTCCATGAGGGAAACACAACCCTGAGTCATACATTTTACAACATCAAGTATGTCCCCAAGCTACAACTTACCTGACCAAGTATAAAGATCTGTTTTGACTAATTCTATTTAGTTCATAGAATAGTTTGGGTTGGAAGGGACCTTTAAAAGTCATCTAGTCCAATGAGCAGGGATATCTTCAACTCGAGCAGGTTGCTCAGAGCCCCATCCAAGCCCCTGACCTGGAATGTTTCCAGGAATGGGGCATCTACCACCTCTCTGGGCAACCTGTGCCAGTGTTTAACCACGCTCATTGTGAAAAATGTCTTCCTTAGATTTAGTCTAAATCTACCCTCTTGTAGTTTAAAACCATCATCCCTTGTCCAATCGCAACAGGCCCTGCTAAAAAGTCTGTCTCCATGTTTCTTAGAAGCCCCCTTTAAGTACTAGAAGGCTGCAGTCAGGTCTCCCTGGAGCCTTCTCTTCTCCAGACTGAACAACCCCAACTGTCAGCCTGTCCTCATAGAAGAGGTGCTCCATTCCTCTGATCATGTTGGTGGCCCTCTTCTGGACACACTCCAACTGGTCCATGTCTGTCCTGTGCTGAGGGCTCCAGAGCTTGATGCAGGACTCCAGGTGGGCTTTCACCAGAGCGGAGTAGAGGGGCAGAATCGCCTCCCTCGACCTGCTGGCCACGCTGCTTTGGATGCAGCACAGGATACGGTTGGCCTTCTGGGCTGTGAGCACACATTGCTGACTCATGTCCAGCTTCTCATCCACCAGTACCCCAAAGCCCTTCTTGGCAGAGCTGCTCTCAACCCTTTCATCCCCCTGCCTGTATTGATACCAGGGATTGCCCCGACCCAGGTGCAGGACCCTGCACTTGGTATTGTTGAACCTCATGAGGTTCATATGGGCACATACCTTGAGCTTGTCCAGGTCTCTCCAGATGGCATCCCATCCCTCAGGTGTGTCAACCTCACCAGTCACCTTGGTGTCATCTGCAAACTTGCTGAGGGTGCACTCAATCCCACTATGACATTGATGAAGATATTAAACAGTACTAGTCCCAATATGGACCCCTGAGGGACACCACTTGTCACTGTTCTCCATCTGGACTTTGAGCCATTGACCACTACCCTCTGGATGCGACTATCCAACCAATTCTTCATCCACCCAACAGTCCACCCATCAAATCCTTATCGCTTCAATACAGAGAGAAGGATGTTGTGGTGGACTGTGTCAAAGGCCTTACACAAGTCCAAATAGACAACATTGGTAGCTCTTCCCTTATCCACTGATGTGGTCACTCCATCATAGAAGGCTGCTATGTTGGTCGGCCAAGACTTGCCCTTGCTGAAGCCATGCTGGCTGTCTCTAATCCCCTCCCTGGCCTCCATGTGCCTTAGCATAGCTTCTAGGAGGATCTGTTCCATGATCTTCCCAGGCACAGAGGTGAGGCTGACAGGTCAGTAGTTCCCAGAGTCCTCCTTTTTACCCTTTTTTAAAAATGGGTGCAGTGTTTCCCTTTTTCCAGTCTCCAGGGACTTCACCTGACTGCCAGGACTTTTCAAATATCACGGAGAGTGGCTTGGTAACTACATCAGCCAATTCCCTCAGGACATCAAATGCAAATAGCTAAAGTTATGTCATACAGTTCTCATTAGCCATTTGTGCACCTCTCTGTGTTTTAACTGCAAAGCAAAAATAGAAAACAGAGTAAATCTAATACAGTTAGAGCTTTTGGGTAGTTTTGATCTATGGCCTTCTAGCTTGAGGAAAGAACAACTGTTTCACCCTCCTCTTGCCTTGAGAAAGCAGAAATGGTGCTTGCTTTAATTTTTATTGGATTTTCCTGCGATGAAGTTAAGCTCCTGGGTATCTGAACTCTTAGATTTTACATTTGCCAGGGAAAATAGACAGTATATCCAGATGTACAGTTCAGCTAATCTGGCAACTGATTACTTCATACTGAAGATAACTGAAAGTCTCCATCTCAGGGCTTTGCTAGGAGAAACATCTACATCATAGCAAGGACTGTAGTATTTCCCTTGCAGTGAATAGTGTATTGGAAATCAAGCAGGTCATCTGAGTCTAGCACATGGAATAAATAGTTTTCTCTCCCTTAAAACGATCACTTTCTAATTTTACTAAGCGTCTACTTATGTTAGCATTGTGGATACTGGTGAGCAAGAGATTTGTATTAATCTTATCTATTACCTTTGTGATTTTGTAAATATTGATAACATTCCCCCTGCCCCACCTCCAAAATCAAGACTTACAGCCTTGTAGTCTTTCCTCATACACTAGTTACTCCTTCTGTCTTCATCCCTTTAGGTGAATTCTATACCTTTGCATGAGGACTTTATGCAGTACTTGAAATGTGGGTTTACCAGGGTTTTATATAGTGGCAAAATGAGGATGTTAACCTTGTAAGTGAGCAATTATGTACCCACATGAGGTAGATGTCCCTGCCACTTCTCCATCCTTTTTCCAGATTATTGATGAAGCAGTTGAGTAACACTGGTCCCAGATGTGTCCCCCTGCTTACCTCCATCTCCATGTCTCCATCTTGAAAAGTGGTTGTTACCTATAGTGTTTGCTTCCTATCCATGAGGTGTCTTTTCATCCGATACTGTTGGGTAGGAGTTTCTGTAATAATATTTGATATACAACCTTGTCCCAAACTTCTTGGAAATTCAAATATATTAGTCTCCAGTGGATTCCCTTTACACATGTGTCTGTTGACATTGTTACAGAACTGTAGCAGTTCGTGAGGTGGATTTGGTTTTGCAGAAGCCATACTAATATTCCCAGCGTACAATTTATGCATGTGCTCAATGATCTTACTCGTCTGTATAAACTCAGTCTCCTGTCTTGCTAGGGGTGGAAGTCAGACTTACACTGGTAAGTTACCAGTTACCACATCTTGGTAACTGTGGTGTGAGAAGATATTTTTGCTATGAACTGTTTTTTGTCAGTGCCTCTTAAATCTGATCTGTACCCTCCAACCAAACAAATGGGACTGCAAATAAAGCATACAAATAAGATTTCATGTCTTTTCACAAGCTGTGCTTCAAAAATTCACATTCAGCCCAGTATACTGATGGCTTGGTACTTGTTTGCAAGTGAGGCACAGGTTACACTGGATTAGGTGTGCTGTGGTTTAGGTTCTTTCACCCTCTCTTGCCTTCATCCCTGATGTGCTATTTCAGGTCTGCTGAATTGTTCTGGTCTCTGTGAGGCTGCATATGGGAACTGTTAGTCACAAGGTTAGTTTCTTTACCATTTCACCCTTCTCATTCACAAGACTTTGCAGGATCTATTCCTTGCAACAGTATAGGGTTTGAAATAGTGTCATACTGGAGGGCTTTTAATTTCTTCTCTTTAAATAAAAAGAATCAGACTATATGCTATTAATTTTGACTTTATATACCACAAATAAAGCCACCTCAACTTTTGACAGTTGTAGATGAGGAACCATAACTAGAATGCTGATATGTCCATGTGTTGGATTTATGGTAACTATTTCAGTCAGTTAGTTAGTGTGTTCATCAGTGTTTTGTTTCTTACAGAAAAGAGAATTTGATGTGGATAACCTGAGCAAGCCAGAACTGCGGATGCTTTTGAGTATAATGGAAGGAGAACTAGAAGCACGGGACCTTGTAATTGAAGCCTTGCGGGTAAGTTACTGGGTTGTTGTGGTTTGCTTTTCTTTTTTTTTTAGTTCTCTTTTGCCACTTCCTTTATACTATGCATATAATACTATTAGTGGAAGAGTAAATTGTGATTGTTAAAGTTTTAGGTTGACTAAATCTCAGTAATCACAAAATATGTTCTTGTTTAATTGTTGCCATTCAGTAATTCTATGTAATTTCGGTATAAAATATCAATAAAATTTCAGAGAAATAAGTGCAAAAAATGAAAAATTACTTCCTCTTTAAATTTGTTTGTATTTTAGAGTACAGTATTTGTGAAAGGAAAGAAATAACTTCAAAGGAAAATTCAGTTCATTCATCACTTGTTCTAATGGTCTATATATTTGTGCATGTAGTCTATTCAACACATTCATTTTCTGTAGGGTGGAAGGAAAGACAAAATTGGTTGGTCATATTACTTAGGGAAGAGTTTTTGTGGTGTTTTTTTGGTTTACTTTTTTTTAAAATAAAAGGTTAAATACGGGATATATACTCTTAATGGCACTCACAAGTACTTGATTGGATTTTTGCTGTGCTAGGCACATGTGAAGGGTGGTTTTCTGCTTCAGAAGGTTGCAGTCTGAAAGGCAACTTAGAAAGTTGACTGGAAATGTACAAACAAAAGTGTATTTTAATCAAAAGATGATAAATTTTTATGACTGTAATGGCTTTAAAATTGATCCTGAACAGAATAAAATTTGAGAGCTGCCAAAAAGACTGCAGGTTTAAGGGGAAGACAGCCTTGCATGGTTTGAAAATGTTTATAGCTTTATGAAGCTATATGGATGGAGGGAAATTATGCCCTTTAAGGTCTCTTAAACCAAACCTCAATGTGATAAAATATATGTAGCACTAGTTTTTAGTAGTATGTGTAATGATTATCAAGTAGTGTGGGAACATTTTCCATTTGTAATGTCACAGTAACAATTGTGAACGTATTTTTATTCAGTTTTAATTTGTTTTGTGACGGCTTCAGCTCACTTGATGCTAATGGAGTAGCTGTCATTGATGTACCCGCATTAATAATTAAAGACTTTATAGGTATAAAAATCTCTCATAAAATACAATTTTAATTTTGTAATGACAATAAGACACTGGAAGCAATATGTTTCTGGGGGATTACTGCACTTTGAAGTTATTTGGTGTTTGGCCTTCAGGTATATGCGTATGTTGAAATGCACTGCCTTTTCATTTAGTTGTTTTACAATTTCACATCTCATTTGCCTGGACTAGGACTTTTTCTTTTCCCTGACTGCCAATTAAGGTTTTGTAAAATGGAAACAATGTGCACAGCACATCCAGAATCACTTTTTTTGACTCTTCTAACTTTCGAGGAATGCAAATAGCATACTCGAACAATTTTCTCTAATACATATTCATGAACAAGCTATTACATTACAGACCAAATAATGGATGTATTGAAATTGAACAAAATAAAACATAATTTAAAAAATTAATAATGCACTACACATTTAATGACAGTAAACATTAAACATTCAGGATATTGCAGTCCCGGGAGAGAAAAACTCTACATCAGATTCCCATGCACCTGCTGAAACAGGGAGTATGTACACAGTATATTTTGATGACTAATATAGATTGATATAAAAAATAGCTCAATTTCACATAAGGTATATAAATGTTGAAAATTGGTGGTGGTGGGTGGTTGTTTTTTTTTCCTTCTCCTGCATCTCAATTTCCACTTCCTGTGTTTTGTAGTAAAATCCTCTAAACAAAATCCATGTGATACCTAAAATCTTCGAGGCAGATTGCCTGGTTAGCTGTACTAGTACGGGAAAACTTGGAAGTTATACCTGCTGAAGAACAGTCACCTGATGTCTTGGAATACGATACTTTCGGATCTTCTGGCTTCTTATTTGGGAAGCCACAAGTCAGCAGTATTAGCAGGTGGAGTCTCCAAGCAGTGCACAAAATTACCTACTAGACAGCCAAATATAGAACTTTTATAAAAGTTAATAACAAGAGAATTCCATTGGAATTTTGTCAGATTTGGTACTTTGATTTGTTTTAACAAATTGGTATACATACTTTGTGTATCCTTAAAGCAAGAAGGAAATGGATTTCATGTAAGGGAAAAGACTTTTAATGTTATTATTTCAAAAGCTGATCAAGCTCTCTTTCAAAATTAGGAAAGTTTATGAGTGTATGTTTGGGGAGTTGTTGCTTTTTTTTTAATTGTACTAGTACTGCAGGGCTGTTTTGAAGCCTAATTGCTTTGCTAGGTCAAAGCCTAATAATTTCCAGCCCTATACTAGATAATATGTGTGTTTATCTTTTCCTCTTAGGTGATCTTCCTCTCTGTTTTCAGTCACTGGGGTATATACATTTATTAAGCAGTTTTATGTGTTCTTGATTTTTTTGTAAGACTGTAGAACTGGATCTTTTAATCTTCTCTTAGAAAGTAACTGTTCATTCTTGTGATTGTCATCTCAGATTTTTCCCTATAATCACTTAAGTTTAACTACATCATTCCTAAATGTGTATACCTTTATCCATGCTTATTTTGCAGGGTTTCACTGAGCATTTGTAAAATTTGTGCAATAAATCGTACTTATATATCTATTGGAAATACCTCTCCTGGAAAGTTCTGGCATTAAAGTGAATCAGTCTTGAATGATCACAAAAAAACTGATAATAAAGGATATAATTAGACACTGACTCACATGGTGCTACTCTTAATCTGCACCTAGCATGAAGTTTCTCGTTTTAACAAGACCTGTTTGATGCATGTTAGTCTGTTCTTTTCCCATTGTATAAATTCTTACACTGACCTCTCTTGTTCCCCACTTCACTAATTTTGTGTGAAACCACATCATGTGCTTCACTGAAGATCTGAGACAGATTTGATTGTTTTTTCTCTGTCTATAAAGCCAGCTATATAAAAAAAACCACACCTACCTTCAACATCCATAGATAGGATTTCTTTTCAGGCTGACTCGTACAGGAACGTGGTTCTCACAGTGCCAAATGTTTTTTCTCTTGGTATGCCTGTTATATCATCACAATCCACACCTTATCCATAGCATTCCCTGGTGGAATGGAACAGAGATTTCTGACAGAGAGTTAGGGAGTAAGAACTGGAGAGCAGGAACAGTATTTTTGGATATGGAGTTGGAACTTGCGCCTTACTGGTTTTGTTGTTTTGGTTTTTTCTATGCCATGTTTATAGTGTACATATATGTATTATGGAGTTCTCACTTAAATCACTTTAAAAACTTTGTTTTAAATGGATTCTTTCTCTTATTTTAGAAATTTGCTTTTCAGGATTACAGTTTAATGCTTCTTGATATTGTAAAAGTGTAATTTGCCTGTGTGGGTTCTGATGGATTAAGCAGAAAACACGATGTCTTTATTTTTGTGAATTGAGCCTCATTCTACATATGGAGCAAACTCTACTATTTAATAGCTTATAGAAATATAAAATAATAATCTTCTGAATGTGTTATGTTTTTCTGAATTCTGGGTTTTCTCTGTTCTCAAACTCAAACCATGAGTTTCTTCACTTTTCGTCTTCTGATTCTCTCCCCCATCCCACCGTGGGGGAGTGAGCGAGCGGCTGCGTGGTGCTTAGTTGCTGACTGGGGCTAAACCACGACACTTACTTAAAAAATAGCTGTAAAATTATAATCAGTTTGATGTGTCAGTGAAAGAAATTAAACTCCAAAATGATACCCTGTATCAGTTAGTACTGTTGTAATATTGCTTTTCTGACAGGGAGACAATGCCTTTGGATTTCAGAATTGTGTTGTCTTCAGATGCTTGTCTTCCAGCTGTTGATTTACAATGTATTCATTGTATCATAAAATTAATTTGTATTTTATGACTTTCAGTTTAATTTCTCTTGGTGCTAGTAGCCATCAGAGAAGATGGCTACGAACTCTTCATCTAGCACGTTTAAGATTTAAAGTTTAGTTTCCAAAAGGTGCAGTCCAATGAGACTAAAGAAGAAAGGCTTCAGAGTTTCTTACTCTGCTTGGAAGAGATTGAATTAGGGAATTTTAAGTCTGTCCACTGGGTATTGTTCCAGTGCAGTGTCCATTCTGTCTGTTCTGTGTAAATAAAAAAAAAAAACCAAAAAAACAAAAAAAACCAAAAGTGAGAAAAGCCAGTAGTTTAGTTTGCAATTATGGGAAGAAATCTCGTTAAATTAACTAGTCATCCTGGGGGTGCAGGGATGGGGGGGAGAGAAGGTATGTTTATTTAGTAAAGCTAATACTGTTGATGTAATATATTTTTGTTAAGGCATTTGAATTTGTGCCAAATGATAAATTAGACAGAACCAAAGCCAAGGTGTCACATATAACAGTTCACTCTCTTTATTGCAACTTTGTGCATAATGTATTGTAGATTTTCCATGTATTTTATATAAAGTTTTGATACCTTGAAGTTTGCTTTTGAAACAGAACCAAAACTTCAAATACAAACTACATTTGTAAGAATTATGCAGATGGCATCTGTATACTTCCACGTTTTCACAAAAAGCTGTTGTTCCTTTATAATATGCACAACAGCAGATACATAAGGACACATAACATTCCTATTTCTAAATAAGGGCTGTTGCTTCCTGCTTCAGTGATTGAAACTTTATCTAACTGGGTCAATATCTCCTCCTATTGCTGTAAAAGTAGTTTGGTGCTTTGGTATAAACAGAGAAAGCTGAAGCGTTTTTGCCTTTAGCGTGTATGAATTTGTTATAGTATACTCTGATCTGTACAATACAGAACTCACAGTATTTTCTTGAATTAATCGCTATCTGAACCATTATTTCTTCTTTGGGGAATATTGGCTGTCTGGAATTTGGAAGTTGGGGAAATTCAGATTTGAAAGAGTTACAGGTATTATCAACCAGAGCAATTTCAGTTGCTGGACAAGTTCAGCCCTGTGAGGACCAACAGCCTTGGAAGAGTAGACCTTTGTCACGCTTGGGTCAAATTTCCAGATTTATTCTCCATATGAACAGTTAATTTGCTGTGGGGAGCAGCATCAGGATTCACCTCAAAGGAAGTGATCTTTGTGTAAATCTTTCTCATTAGTACTGTGATTTTGTGTAACTACTACACCAAATGACTTAGGATAGTTCATTTTGAATCTGTAATTTCTTTATTTTAGTACCTCCATCATCAGGGTTACACTGCAATTAAAATTAAATTCAGATTAACATTTAAATCATTAAAGTTATTTTGTTAATGAGAAATAACATACTGTGTAATTGCTATTGGGAATGCATACAGTTAAAAAATGAGGGATTCTTAACTATAGCTGCTGCCTCCATCTGTCTCAATTATCCAAATAAACTGCCTGCCTGTGAGAGGAGGATAATATATTCCTAATGTGGAGCTATTGTGGCCACATAATCAAAGCACAGGTCTGGCCTCCCACAACTGTGATCTTAAATACAGCATTCATTTGTTGTTTTTTTCTCCAGCCATAAAGTGGTTGCTCTATCTGCCTGCTTTCTAGAGGATTTTTTAAAGTGCATTGACCCTCATATGATGAAGTGCTAGTGTTAGCTGTCAAGCATGGAATTACAAATACTAAATGCTGCTTTTAGTGGTGATTCTCTCATAAAGTTAAATCATTAGTAGGTTTTTTTTCATCTAAAATTTTTTTAAAGCCTAATTTAGTTGGGATTTTTGTTCATTTTTTAAATAATTTTATTTACCTATGTAAATTTCATTAGGTGGTGAATAGTAAAATGAAAATTTATATTATACTTGTTTCTATGGTATACATTAATTATGTGAACCAAAAATGCAAATTCTTGTCATACTAGATCCTTTAATGTACTGCACTGCACAGGTTCAGAGCAACTTCTTTGTATTGTTGGGAAAAATCATCAATGAAATAAAAAAATGGCTAAAAGAATTGCCAATACCAACACTGGATATATTTTTATTTAATTAAAATTGACTACAATATCAATGACATTGCTGTGGAGCAATGTCTTTTCTCTGAGCTTAAGTGAGGTCCAAATCAACAAACTCTGTGTATATGATGGCCAGGTCAGGAGGATGGTAGGAGAATGGCAAGGTGAATTTGGTTATAGGTGTTTCTTCAGTGTTGTAAAGCCCTACTATGTTTAATTTTTACCATAACTTCCTAAGGCAGGAAAGCTTATCTTCTATGTCCGTCCTTGTACCAATGTCTGTTGAATCTTCAGCCAGTTTCTGCAAAATCTGACAAAATGCTAAGCATTTCAGAAATAGGTAGTGTCATAAAACTGGGCAGCTGAGCAAGAAAAGTCATACTGTTCTTAAGGCCTTAGTTGAAGGAAGGGCAGAGATTTGTGGTGTCTATTATTGAGCACTGTATATGAACCGTAGAATACAGAGTTAGGGAAAATCAGATTTTTTTAATTCAGCTACTCAGAGAATTTAAGTTAGACTATCTAAATTTATAAGATGAGATTAAAAGAAAAAGGTCTCTGCTGTGGGAGTTAGTTCTGCCTGAATTGTAAGTACAGTCTATCTCCCTGAATCTAAGCATTTTGACAGGCCTGCAGGCTAATCAACAGAGACGGAAATGAATCATACTTTCTATATTATGTCTGAGTAGAAAATCCATATAAAATAATTTCTGACTTCCCCTAGCAAGGCATCTGAGTTCTTGAAGAGCAGTGGTTGAATTTTGTAATGAAGGTGTGGATATTAATGTAATAAAATAGGTATGTCAAAAGGTGGAAATTAATACACCATGTAATACTATCTCATAGCCACATTTAAGTTTAATAACCCATTCTATTAGCTTTACCTTAAAAAGCTTCCAGTCTAAAAAGACAAGATTTTAAAATAAGTATAAACAGCTTTTAGAAAGTATAGTGATTTCTGCATAGATTACACAATGTTTCTTTAAAATAGATAATGCATAGTGTGTTGAATGCCAGTTTTCAGGTTCCAACTCTTTTGTTAATCATTTTAGAACTACTAGGATATCAGTATTCAATGCCATGAGAAATTCAGTAGTTTAAAGCAAGTCTTAAAAAAAATTTAAGTGCTTTTTAGGAAGATCATTTGTTTTGAAATGATATGATTGTTTCAGAAATTTCTTAAATAACTAGCTGCAATGAAAAGACATTCCAAGGCTATAATGGTATAATCAAACATTACTTCAAAACTGCTCCATTTTTTTTTTAAGTATATATAATCAAATTGATTGTTGTTTGAAAAGTATTGCATTTTAGAACAACAAAGAAATGTTTCTTTGTACTAACATTCTATTAGAAAATTCTGGTGATATGCATAGCTTATCAGATGTTGGGGTTCGTTATGATAAAGGCCATTTTTTACATATTTATATAATGTGTGTGTGAACGAACTACTTGAGTGAACCTACCTTAGCATTCAGACCAAGAAAGAATCACTTTTGAAGAAACTCTCCCCATTGTCCCCACCTAACTTTGCTTTGATTTGCTTTACAGACCACTCTCAGACTGTGTAAACTGAACTAAGAGCAGAGCCAGTCCAAAGTAACACATCCTTCCAAATGGCATGACCACAGGCACATTCCCAGTATCAATTGTGGTGCCCTACAGACTTGTTCCTGTTGTGCTGCACTACCTGCTAATGTTGGCATAGTCACTGTATACCTATAAATGCCCTTTTCCAGGGTTGTTTGTGTAAATATAGTAGGAAATATGAGTTCATTTGGTCTGGACTTAAAAAACTCCACAACTTTAGATATCCCTATGTTCACTTTCTAAAATCAGAAATTCCCCAATGCTTTCTACCATTATGATCATTCTTGAATTTAAGACAGATGGACCTTGCTTGTGAAATTGCCAGATGGGTCATTGTAAAATGCTCTTCTGCACTCTTTCTCCCCGAAGGGCAGATTGCATTTCCTGCACAAGCTAGTTTGATTTCAAGTCCTGAGCTGTGCTGGAAGGCTGTTATTAGTAAAGTTGTCTTTCAATTTTGGCTAAAAATGATTAAGCACTGAACAATATAGATTTATTTTAATCTAATTGAAAACATGAATTATTTTGATGGTAACTGTCATGTATCCATATTTCTGTACGACTTTTGCATTTCTTTAAGTGTATGTGAAGATCAAACAATATTTAAAAAAAAAAAACACGTGATGGTATCGTACTTTATCATGACAGTACACTACATGACAACTTTAGGTTTTTGATGGGTAACTGAGAATGATACTGGAATACCTATGCAAAATGAGGAGCCTTTCATGCCTGGCTCTGCATTTTCTGTAATGAATTAGCTGTTTCTTGGGGAAAAAAAAAATATCAGGTAAATAGTAAGTAAAATATTTGGAAGGAGAGCTGTAGATACTCACAAGGTATACTTGCCTAATTTGACCTGTCTGCTTCCCAGTCAGTTCTGTCTAGCAAACGAGCTTCCTTCACTTGACTAAGGCAGACTTTTGCCTACTGCAGGCTGAGATTTTAGTTAAGAACATTTGATTTATCAGTTAGAGTTTTCATGTCTTTTTTATGTTATTTACTGTCTTCTGTATCTTGTGATGGGGTGATACTTGGTTTGCCTGGACTCTGTAAGTTACATGTTAAAATAGAACTATGACCAACACCATAATTGTCAATTGTATATGGATAAAGTTTTTATCCCAAACTACTGCACAGAAGTCAACAAGAATTGTATTGTAAGACTTAGTACTTCTAGAATGAATTTCATGGCTGGAGGGGAAGAAACCTGGGAGCTATCAGGAAAAAGGGAATGAATACATATAGATTAGTTGTTCTCAACTACACCACCTATAAATTATGAAGACCCTTACCTGCAGTAACTGTGCTCCGCTGTTGTGAATTTAAAATGCAAATCTGGACTTCTCCCATACGCATGAATCCCATGGCTCTCTTGTACCATAGAATGGAGCTAGGAGCACACAGAAGGCAGCTTTAGAGGTTTTTGGCAGCCAGGAAGACAGCCTGTTTTGTAGCAGGTGTCTTTGAAAAATGGTGATTAGGTAGAAGGAGGAGCAGAAGATGTTAAACTGCATGTAACAGAAGGTTATTGTTGTAGACAGTATGATGGCAGTTGTTGGTCTTGGTAGCAGAAGTGAACCATGAAATAGAAGTCAGATAATGCCTTGCTTGCATTGCCATTTTTGCATGTTTCAATTTCTTTGCAAAAATTTAATTTTTACTAAATTTTTGGGAGGTAATGATCTGCAGTTTGTGTCCTTGCTCATCTGATCACTACTTTTGATTTATTGACTTTAATTATGGTTGCGTGTGCATTTTATCTGCTCTTAAATATAGTTTGTCTTTACCTGTCCAATGATTCTGGTTATGATTACAGCTTCTACTTTCTTAATATTAGTTTATTGTAATTTTCTGAACATGGCTGCCAAAAAGTATTATTTCACTAGTGCAAGCTATTTGATTGCAGGGAAACTATGAAATTTGAATAAACCTCAGACAGGTTAGTAGATGAAATGATTTGTCAGTGCTTAGTTTAGAATGATTTCTTTATCATTGGTTTATTTAAAGTTTTAAAGAAATGCAGCATGCTCCTTGTTCACCTAACTGAAAAAGTGTTGTTAGACACAACCTTAGAGAATGTTCAAATTTTGATCTTTTAAAAAAAAAAATTTCCTATCTTGATCATGGTTTATGTATTGTATTTTTTTTTAGTTTATGTTGTGTCTGCTAAATTTATTTTTATGAAATTACTGAATATGTTTTGATATACTGCTTTACTGCCAAACAATTCAAGAAACTAACAGTATTCCAGTAAATACTTGTGTGGACCTCAGTTTTTGAGAATTGCATGACTGGTTACAGTGTAAGAAAATAGCTTTTGTTGCATGACAACAAAATGACCAAGCCTGCTTAAGACAGGAGAACCTAACACTGTACTTCAGGAAATGTTATGAAATTAAAGGACAGTTTTATACCTTATCCTTAATACTGCCACAGTCCATGTGTATTGGGTTTGCATGGCAAGGTTTCAGGAGCGGGGAGGGTTGCAGGGGTGGCTTCTGTGAGAAGCTGCCAGAAGCTTCCCCTGTATCCGACAGAGCCAATGCAGGCGGCTCCAAGATGGACCCACCGCTGGCCAAGGCCAAGCCCATCAGTGATGGTGGCAGCGCCTCTGGGAGAGCAGAGTTAAGAAGGGGGAAAATAAAAATGCAGGACAGCAGCAGAGAGAGGAGTGAGAAGATGTGAGAGGAGCAGCCCTGCAGGCCCCAGGTCAGAGCAGCAGGAGGGGCAGGAGGGGCTCCAGGCGCCGGAGCAGAGGGTCCCCGGCAGCCCCTGGGGAAGCCCATGGGGAGGCCGGCTGTGCCCCTGCAGCCATGGAGCTCCACGGGGGAGCAGATCTCCACCCGCACCCGGGGAGGTCCCCACGCCGGAGCAGGGGGATGCCCGAAGGAGGCCGTGACCCCGTGGAAGCCCACACTGGAGCAGGCTCCTGGCAGGACCTGTGGACCTGTGGGAAGAGGAGCCCAGGCTGGAGCAGGTTTGGTGGCAGGACTTGTGACTGACAAAGCTGGAGCAGCCTGTTCCTGAAGGACGGCACCCGTGGGGGCATCCAGGTTGGAGCAGTTCATGAAGAGCTTGTGGGAAGGGCTTACGCTGGAGAAGTTCATGAAAGACTGTCTCCCATGGGAGGGACCCCATGCTGGAGCACGGGAGAGCGTGAGGAGTCCTGTCCCTGAGGAGGAAGGAGCAGCAGAGACAACGTGTGATGAACTGACCATAACCCCCATTCCCCATCCACCTGTGCCACTGGAGGGAGGAGGTAGAGAAAATCAGGAGTGAAGTGGAGCCCGGGAAGAAGGGATGGGTGGGGGGAAGGTGTTTTAAGATTTGGTTTTACTTCTTATTGCCCTACTCTGATTTGATTGGTAATAAATTGAATTAATTTTTCCCCAAGTTGAGTCTGTTTTGCCCGTGAGAGTAATTTGCTGAATGATCTCTCCCTGTCCTTATCTCAACCTGTGAACCTTTCATTATATTTTCTCTCCCATGTCCAGTTGAGAAGGGGAGTGATAGAGTGGCTTTGGTGGGCCCCTGGCATCCAGCCAGGGTCAACCCAGCACACCATGTTGTAATAATATGGAAATACTGTTTATAGTATTGATGGCTTGACTTTATATATAGTATCTTATTTAAAAGATCGTTTCAGATGCCTATGAAAGTATTTCTCTTTCTTATATTCAGTGTTTTTTGTAGCAATAGTTCTGTAAGTGTGGATAACTAACAAGAAATACTTTTCCTTGCATGATGAAAGGTATCAAGTGAACTGTATTTGCATTTTCCTTCAAGTAGCACCTTTATTTCTTGCACTTCATTAAGAGTGGAACCAAGTCTCACCTTTTCCGATAGATGTTGGGGATGTAGCAGCAGCAGTCCCTGGACTGATTCACTTCGTTATTCTGAGGGATCCAGGTATTTTGACACACATAAAGTTCTCTTCTAGAAGCTACTGACAAAATCAGTTTTCAGTAGTGTTACATCACTTCTTGTGGTAGTTATTTGCTATTTGCCAAAGGGAGATACTAAGCAGTGAGCAAAGCAAACTTTTGGTAAACCATGTTAAAACAGTCCTGGATATGTGTTGTTTTACTAAACTTAAGCTTCGCTACTCAGGTAAATACCCTTATTCCAGGCTGTCCTAAAATTGGAGACTACAAGTGTGAAACTATGAGACTTTTCTAGTATGAAAACTCTATGGCCTTGCATTGCAAACATCCTTTTCACTCTGTCCTTTCCAGCAGTGACTGATCAACTGATAATAGTGTTTTTGTTTTTCACCTAAGATCTGAATATCTTTATTGTTGTTAGGCATGTAACTTCTAACTCAGCTGAAAGTATTCTGATGGTTTCGTATTTGGATAATTGCTTTGCTTTTCTCACTTGATTCCTCTTACACTCATTTATCTTTCTGCATAATCCAACATAAACTAGTGAGTAGAGATACACACACTATTTGTAAAAATAACAGTAAAAAATTCCAACATCATGTTGATGTAACTCTTGCTCAGTTTCTGTGATCTTTCTGAATAATACAGCCGTGACTTCATTGTTAGAGTGACTTATTTAAAATGTTTTATCTGTTTGCCTTCATTACTCACGTTGCTGACAATGAGAAATGTAACTGGGTCATCCTAACTGTATTATTATGTTAACTAAAATTTTCCATTTTTAGATAAGGGAACATACACAGGATATTTCCTCTATATCAATAAATGCTACAGTTAATTTTGTTGATGGTAACACTAAAGCGCAACTGGTAATATAACGCTTCCTTCTTTTGTTTGTGAGTCTCTTCATGTTACTGTTGCTGAAGAAAAAAATTATAAGGCTTGTTCTTGGTTCTTCCAAATAAATATGAGAGTCATTTATCAAAAATAATTATGAATAAAATAAGAGATTTGATTGAGGTCCTTTTCAAATTCAACACTTGTGAAAATACTCACATAGCAGCAATTACTTTGGCTATGCTTGGGTGTATGTGTTCCCATGCTTTTCTCCCTCCCACTCTGTTTTGATGCTGTTCTGACTGGTGGATAGGTCTTGCCACCTGCAGTTCTTCCAGAGAGAGGCATCTGTCTTAGAACCCCTGGCAGTGTACTAAAAATACTTAGCACTAGGTCTCTTATAAAAAAGCCAGTGTTCCATTTGTATGAATAAATGGAAAATTTGAGAAAACAAAGCAACCTTGATTATATTAAACTACAAAAGGGTAGATTTAGACTACATATAAGGGAGAAATTTTTCATAATGAGGGTGGTGAAACACTGGCACAGGTTGCCCAGAGAGGTGGTAGATGCCCCATCCCTGGAAACATTCCAGGTCAGGTTGGATGGGGCTCTGAGCAACCTAATCTAGTTGAAGATGTCCCTGCTCACTGCAGGGGCTGGACTGGATGACCTTCAAAGGTCCCTTTCAACCGAAACCATTCTATGATTCTATGATAGTGAGCACCCTCTGAAATAGCAGAGTTAAATTTTAGCTAGATGTTGTAGAAATGTAAACTGTTACATGACGATTTTAAAATTGGTAACTTTTAAGTAATGGTATCTGTAAAAAGATAACTAACTTGTAAATTGCTTTAAAGTTTTAATAAAGGGCATAAAATGCAAAATATACAATGTGGATGAGTATTCTGTTTACTTTAAAATTTTCTATTCTAGAAATACAATTTATTTAGTTAAATCTATTAATTCATTCAACTTCTTCACTAGGGGTAGTAGCAAGAATAAAATTCTTCTTGGAGGTAATACATATTACTGTCACAATTTACCATCCAGTGAATACTGGAAATCATTTTAAAACATTGAATTCTCTTACTACACTGCAAATAAATCTATATTGTTAATAGAATAGAATAGACTATTTCAGTTGGAA
>NW_010535342.1:0-47174 GCF_000687285.1 Phaethon lepturus
AGGCCTGTAGTTCCCAGGATCCTCCTTCCATATTTCTGTGTATTTCAAATCAGTTTTCTGAACTATGTAACCCCAATTTTATTCAGTCCTTTAGTAGGATGTTGCTAAATAATTGAGAAGAAACTATTGATTACCCAACTATCAAATTTTAACCAAGTCCTTGATGATTTTATGCATTTTATTGTATTTTTCATTTCCTAGACTACAAAGAACATGTCTGTTTTTCCACCAGAGGTGGATGCTGATACTCAGATTAAGGAAAAAAAAACCCACAACCAAAACCAGAAACACAGTTTAATTCCATATACGATATTAAAACAAGTCTAAATAATTAATTCTTGAAAAAAAGAAAAAAATCATATGACAGCTATACAAAAAGATGTCTCACCAGAAGTATAAATATGTCTACATGGAAATAACTATATACAATTACAATATATTGAGTTTTAAGGATTCTCATGAAATAATCATATACCATCTCATTTCTACATTTGAGAATAGACTCAGTGCCTTCTGTTTGTACTGAGACAGCATCAAAAAAAAAAATCCATTTTTCACTATTGTGCCTATTGACTTAAAATTTACAGTGCAGATGAGCTTCAGAAAGATTTTAGTTCACTTAAGGTATTTGACACAAGGCTGAAATTCAAAGCAGGACACTATGGCCCAGTCATAATTTTCTAATATGTCTCTTTATCATCTTATTACTTCCAATTCTTTGACTATTACTATTCATCATTACTATTTAGCTAGATTCCAAAGATATCAGGCCCATCCTGATATATATGAATTTATATAGCTTTTTCTAGCAGAACATGTTTAAAAAAAAAATTAGCAAGCACTCACTAAAAACTCTTTAATGACTTCAAGAGGCATTATATCAGATATTCACAGCAGTATTTTATAGGAGAAACTACTGTGTAAGAGTTAAGGGTCAGATTCGCAGAAATTCTTGTCCAACTGACCCAACAGTACAACCTATAGTTAAGGATGTTAAACACTTCTATATGAAGGTCCCAGCTTTACTTTTGCAACTTTTCCGAACTTTACCATCTAACTTGAAGCAAAGCTGTTATGAGACTAGTGATAAACACAATGCTTTCAGCATCTTTTGAAGTGCTCCAAATTCCACATTCTGCATTGATGAGTAAGTGACATGACTGTAAGTACAAGTTGAAGGGGACGGAGGAAAAAAAAAAAATTACAGGCTGGAATACATGGGAAAACAGAGAGAACTATGCCACTGAAAGCACACCCGTCTCCAAAACCTCTATTATAACAAATTTCCCTGCCTTATCACTTCTCTCATGTTAATAAGTAGCTGAAAGACAGAGTGATAATATGTCATTTTACCCTGTATCAGCCAGTGATAGAGGATGGCAATCAGTATTCCTATAAATTACCCTTTTTGCTCAAATGGCACAGGTCTAGTGTGTGTTGTTGATTGAGTTTTATACCACTCGTGATTAGTCATGCAGAACTATGATACAAGACATAGTTTCCTTTGGTTGGTTCATTACAAAACCAGAAAACACATTAAAAGCTACATTGAAAAAAATAGTAAGGTTTGAAATGCAATCATAAAAAAAAATTTATTTAAAGCATCCGATGAAACCAGAATTTAACTCCTCCCCAGGTCTCTCTATGATTTATTATTATTTGGGTACACATATTAAGGAGATTAGCAGAACATTTTTGAAGCTTTATGTTTTGGACAAAGAAAAACCCATATGCGTTTTGGCACTTTTTTCCCCCTTAAGACAAATACAAAGTTAGTTTCTGATAGAGCAGATTTATCTCCAAAATCTCTCCAGAAGTATGACTAATGAAATACAATCACATTTAAATACAGCAACTTACAAATGCCAGACATCTGTAACAGCAGGATAAATTTTACTCCATCTGAAGCTTTTTCAAGCAACGGTAAGAGTTTCTCCATAGTTCTGTAACTATTCTCCAAAGAAAATCAGATAAAGACATTTCCAGGTTCCAATAAACTCTTTATTTCTAAACTCATGCAGTGAGGATCAACCTTTTTTAGCAGAGTGTATTTTATTCTATAGCACTTTTATCCAGTGAAATTACTTAAGATGCAATTAAATTCTGTAGTTAGCTTTTTGCTTTAGTACTTTTCCTGAAGATAAATCAGTATATTACAAAATTATGTGTATCCACTCTCAGCCATTAACAGTGCCTTTGCTTTAAAACCAGAGGAAAAATACAATACCAATTATGGTAATGAATCAGTACATAATAACAACTGTAAGCAAAGAGAAGAGGAATGTAAGTATCAGAACCTTAAATGGTGATACATGAGTAAATTTTATTAATTTTCTAAAATGGAAGATACCATCTCATAATCCATAAAATTGTAAGTATTTCTATTGTCAAACATACTTGAAAATTCACCAGAAACCACTGTATGCATTCACAATTTATAGGAAAAGATCTCAAGGATCCTACTAAACTCCTGTACTGAAACCAAAGTCAGAAAAGAAAAAATATTCAGTAAATTATTTTCAAGAGTATGCATATGGTCAGGGTTTGTTTATACAGCAGTACTTTACTGGCATTACTAGTGTAAGGTATCTTTTTCACCAAAGCTATGAAATAAAACATTAATAGTAAAGGATTTACTTTTCAATGGCAACATTTAGTGACATTGAATAGTAATACAGAAACAAAATATTGTTTTACTGAAAAGAAATTTTCTTTAAATATTAATGAATAGTACACAGCCACAGAGCACCTTAGCAACAACAAATTTGCTTATTTATTACCTTTTTTTGAAAATTTTCTGAAATGACAAGGAATGATCAATTATACCATAAAGGTAAGTCTTCAAATACCTTCAATTCCCTGCCTAATTTTGAAGGAAAAATAATTACACCTCCTCCATATTTTATTATTTTAAAATTAGCATTTAAGGAAACATTGCCTAAAAGAACAGCAAAACTACTGTAAGCATAATAATTTTGTTTAGCAGCATAAAACAAGTTCACATTTTGGGAAACATATACCTGACTTTTACGTATATAATGAATGAAAAGATAGCATGCAATATTACTGATAAATGCATATCCTCATCAACAAGTTAGTTAATTCCAGGAAAAGCAGCAACCATTCCCTAAGGACTCTCATATCAAGAGGATAAATGTAACAGGATAACAAGTAGCATGTTCTCACATCAAAGGGAGGACAGTGTGGAAGAGAGATGCTATTCATATGGAACACAGCAGTGGATCAGCCCCCTGCTGGGAATTCTGCTCCAGAAGAGCGGGTCCTTCTGGAGAAGGACTAATGCCCCGCAGGTGAAATCTCCCCCACCTTCCTTGCGATATAGCATCCCTTTTAAAAACTATCATTATGGGAGGACACAGGGAGTTGAAGGAGGCTAGTTATTTTCCAGTAATGTCCACAAAGTTTCTGTGACAGATAGTTATGCTTCCTGAAGCATGTAGACATACACCAAGCACAGATAAGGTCTACTATGCAAATCAAATTAGACACATCATATGTTCTTCAAAATAAGATTCCTGGCTGTTAATACAAATGAATACCAGTAAGAAAGTGTTTTATAAAAGCTGACTTCCAAAAATTTTATTAAAAGGTTAAAGAACAATATACCTTTAAGTTATTATTTTTGTTGTAGAGAAGAGGCCTTATAGGACTTAATTTCCTATACCTTAACAGAAAGAAATAACAAAGAAACAAACAAAAACCTCACAAAACCAAAAAAAAACACCACACAATTGCTTCTTGAAGAAGATACAGAAATTCCTCTAGGGCTTCTGTAAAATGAGCATGGTAAGAAAAAATTTTGAAAAAGAGTAGTTTCTCATGTATCTCAACCACAGGCACGTGAAGAATACTGTAATTAAGTTTCTGGCACAAACATAAGACACGTGCTTTCTGTGGAGCTTACTCCTAAAATATGTCTTTTTTCTAAATTCAGGCTTATAAACAAAAAAAAAACCACAAAACAATACACCCTGAAACAAAAATCCAAAAATCCAACAGATATCTATGTCTTGATAAAAACTTAGTGTATTAGAAAACACAATAAAGGTACCAAACTTCCAAATAATGAAAAAATTGCGTGAATCTTGAGAATGAATTAACCAGTGTACTGCACGAATATGTAAATCTATATACAGAGGTTGGGTTAGATGACGTCCAGAGATGCCTTCCAACCTGAATTATCCTATTAACCTGCTATTAGGAGGTGCAAGATCACAATTAATTGTAATCATATATATCCTAAGTGAAATAAGAAAAATGAGAACTATTACTCATAGAAGTGGAAGCTGAACTCTATACAACATAAGATTACAGTATAAAACCAATCTCTGAACAAAATTGTAATGAGGAATAATATAAATTTAACTGCTTGTCATGAAAGACAAACACCACATGCATGATAAACTGAAGAATATTCTCTTGATAGTTTCACAACATAAACTGTGTTCAAATCTAAATTATGAAAGTGCTCTATCTTAGCATTGATATCGCATCTGAAAGAGCAAAAAATGGCTTTGTGGATAAAAAATATGAGGAAGTTGTTTATCTTATGCAATAACGTATCACACTCTTTTTATAAAATGATTTTGTAACTTGTGACATGTCATCAACTAACTAACCTGGAAAAAATAATCATTGAATATAGGAATATTCAAATTTGTTTTCAGAAGCAAGGACAAAAGTTGTCTTTTCCTTTCTGTAAGAAGCTGCTTAAGGTAAGTGGTGCAATCATTTCAAGATGCACAACACATCATTTCACCCATCACTGAAGCACTACGGATCTGAATGAAGGATTGTACAACAGATTTTTTTTTTTTATTTGGCATCTTATATTAATGTGGCTTAAGTAATACTGACACTAAATAAGAGGAAGCAGATTAGGTTACAGAAATGTATAATAAACAGAAGGTACATAAAAGTGCAAGATAAAGTATAGTCAAATTCTCATCCCCCCATTCCCCTACATGGTGCATTATCATCTTTTCTATCCTCTTTTCTTGCTACAAAGCCTGTCCTTTGTAAAATGCTTTCCTCCAACTTTTCTGAATATAGTCTAAGAATATGCAATCTGAGATTATCCAACTTCACAACTTCAATAATTTATTTGCCTCACAAAGGCATATAATACTATTCCATACAGCAAAAAGAATCTCAATTAAAAACCTCCAGCATTGCCAAGAAGCCACTGCACAACATGTCCATGAAATTTGAGAAAGGCTCATTGATGAGGGAAAAAAAAACAAACAAAACAAAACACACCAGCTTACAAAATGATTACTAGAGTCCCTATTTAGTCTATTCTATTGGAAGGCTAGGAAATAGGTTGAATGCTGATACTGCTCTTTTTGAAACAATATCATAACTGTTATGAAAGAGCTATTCAAATACTTCACATGGAAGAATGAGATTACCACTACTTTAAGCTAAAATGACCTAAGAATTTTTGTATTTTTCGCAAAGAACTTAGGAAACTCAGAAAAATTTCTCTAAGTAAACTAGCGTTTTGTCTAGGAGACTAGAGACTCTTCGGAGAGTCTAGGAGACCAGCTCAATAAATCAATTTTGCAGATATTCAGATGTCAGTCAGGGTTGAAATGATTACATCACTGAAATGTGTGCCCTCAAAGCCTTCAAGAATATATTTATGTCAAATTCTTCGCAAGAGCTTTGGGGACACGCATAAATATCAGCTCTCATAATCTGAAGCATACTTGTTCATCAAATTACAATAGTCAGATTGTTACTGATAATTTTCCTTGCCCTAAGATGTTCAGAATATTACAGTTGAGGAAATCTTTCTACCCTAGTTATAGGATCAATTGTTTTAAAGGTAAACAGTGAGATTTCACGATTACAAAATATCTAAAACTTTCCTCTCACTCACCCAGTGTATTATGCAGCACTTACTAAGTGCATCCAAAATTTTTGTTATTTCAAATTCTTCAAGCTATTCACCTTGCACAAATTCCTGATTTAAAATATTATTTATTTTTAAAAATTTACTACTGTTGCTACTACAGTGGCATCACCTACAGTCTACAAATTGAACCAACAAAAAAATTTAGAAGAAAATCCTATATTCCAAAATAACTATATGCAAAGTTTCTTATGTACTAGAAAATGAGTTGCAATGAATTATTAAAGAAATGTGTTCAAAATAACCAGTGACACAAGAATTTGCGGTACCTAAGAAGCTCCCAACACTGGTTTTTTCACATGACAAGGTAAATTGACTTTCAGAAGAACAATCAACACAATGTACCTAGTCTCTGTAGCAATAAGAGAAATTAAACTTGCTTAAAAATAACAAGCTAGTCTAAGTGAGCATCTCTTTAGATCTTGTTATAAAAGCTCCTTATCTATTCTTTAAAAAGGTGAGTGCATGACAAATATGTGATTCACCAATATGTCACTGCAAATTCTAAAACTGTGGGGGAAGTGAGTCAAAGAAATATGAATATACAATTCCTATAACCTGAAACTTGAATACTAAATGATGAAGTATTTGCATTGTCTCAATTGCCCCACATCACATGAATGTCAAACTCACTTATGTGTATCTCTCCCTCCCTCAAAGTGAGTAGTTTGGTTTGACGTGTCATCAAAAGCAGAATTAGTAATGTTCTAAATATTTTTTTTAAGAAAGAAATTTACCATTTTTTACTAGTTCTGCTATGTAATGAAAAGCTTATAGGAATCTCAGCTGTGGTACTTCACGATTGACACTAAGCACTCTGCCTGCGCATACAGAAAACAAACACTGCTCTCTGATAAGGCACAAATTACTAATCTTATTTAACATTTGGGATAGGTTAGTTTTTTACTATGCATGTGAATCATCCCCAAGATCTTAGACATCATAGGTTACTCTAGAGCTTATTTAGAATTGCAAGAAGAAAATCACACTACCACAGCAGCATTTACCTTCAAAAGTCTTTCTGTGATGGGTTGACCCTGGCTGGACACCAGGTGCTCACCAAAGCCGCCCCATCACTTCCCTCCTCAGCTGAACAGGGGAGGGAAAATACAACAAAAGGCTCATGGGTCGAGATAAGGACAGGGAGGGATCACTCACCAAATTACCATCATGAGCAAAACAGACTCAACTTGGGGAAATTAGTTTAATTTATTGCCAATCAAATCAGAGTAGGATAATGAGAAATAAAACCAAATCTTAAAAATGCCTTCCCCCCCCTTCCCAAGCTTAACTTCACTCCTAAATTTTCTACCTCCTCACTCCAAGTGGTGCAAGGGGACAGACAACAGGGGTTGTGGTCAGTTCATCACACATTATCTCTGCCACTCCCTCCTCCTCAAGGGGAGGACTCCTCACACTTCCCCTGATCCAGCCTGGGGTTCCTCCCACAGGAGACAATCCTCCATGAACTGCTCCAATGTGAGTCCTTCCCACAGGCTGCATTTCTTCACAAACTGCTCCAGTTTCGGTCCCTGTCATGGGATGCTGTCCTTCAGGGACAGACTGCTCAAGCCTGGGTCCCCCACAGGGCCACAAGTCCTGCCAGCAAACCTGCTTCATCATGGACTCCTCTCTCCATGGGGTCACAGGTCCTGCCAGGACAGGCAGGTGCTGCCTACTCCAGCACAGGCTTCCCATGGGGTCACAGCCTCCTTCGGGCATCCACCTGCTCCAGCGTGGGGTCCTCCCTGGGCTGCAAGTGGAGATCTGCTCCACCATGGACCTCCATGGGACAGCGTGCCTCACCATGGGCTTCCCCAGGCTCTGCTGGGGATTCTCTGCTCTGGTGCCTGGAGCATCTCCTCCCCCTCCTCCTTCACTGACCTTGGTGTCTCCAGAGTTGTTTCTCTCACATATTCTCACTCTTCTCTCCAGCTGCAGTTACTGTTGTGCAGGTTTTTTCCCCCCCCTTAATTCAGTTACCCCAGAGGCACTACTACTGTCGCTGATGGGCTTGACCTTGGCCAGCAGCGGGTCCATCTTGAAGCCAGCTGGCATTGTCTCTATTGGACACAGGGGAAGTTTCTAGCAGCTTCTCACAGAAGCCACCCCACAGCCTTGCCATGCAAATCCAATACATCCTCCCTGAAGCAGTTGCATCGCTTCAGAAATTGGTACTACTGATAGTGTTTGGCAACAACTGTTGCTTATGATACAGTGGTTGATAAAGTGGTCAGTCATGAAAACCTGACAACAGGACAACAAAAAAAATCAGCCCAAGGAAAACAAAGTTATGCTTTAATAATCACATAGAAGGATGACAGATTAGATGGAAATGTCACTGAAGAAGATGGATAATCCATTCTTTACTGCTTACATACAT
This sequence comes from Phaethon lepturus, assembly GCF_000687285.1. Classification (NCBI taxonomy): domain Eukaryota; kingdom Metazoa; phylum Chordata; class Aves; order Phaethontiformes; family Phaethontidae; genus Phaethon; species Phaethon lepturus. Next base: position 8,322 of record NW_010535342.1, read on the forward strand.
AAGCGTACATATGTAAGGGTATCTGTGTCAGCAGCAGCTGACACTAACATATCCTATATAATTGAAAGCAATAAATAGAGACACAAATATTCAATTTAATTGACAGTAGGACCACTCGGCACAATTTCTACTGAAGTAAGAACTTCCTGGGAGGAGAGGGGTCCCCATACTAAGCTCAGTGTGGAACTACATAAGACATCTACCAGAGGAAATACTGTGGAGTAATATTAAAATGAAATAGTCTCCAAAACAAGTCCTTACCAGCTCCTGATCTGAGAGTTAGAAACCAAACAATCCAGCTTGTGTATTTTTGGAAAAAAATCCTATGTTTTACACATGCACCAAAGCAGCCATTTCCACTATTACAACAAGCATTTAATTATTCTAGGACAGCACCATCAGTCTGTTCAGAATAAGAACTGACACAGTTGTTCTGTTCCCCTCCCCACCTCCTTGTAGTTAAAAGCTGTATCAGATTTGAGGCTTGGAAAATACTGTTTGCAGACACTGTTAGGTACTTTAACAACTCCAAGAATATCTTAGATCCAATAGAAGGAAAAACACCAGGACCCTGATACTGTGATTTGTTCCAGATTGGGCAGACTAAGAATATCAAGTAAAATAAAAATGATTTAAAAAGAAAAGGAGGGCGGGCTGTTAGAACTGGAAAAAATAGATTCATGAAGAGAGAAAAGTCTTCTTACATTTTTCTTACACGTAAATACATTCCTTTGTATCTAGTCTCATTACCTAACTGCTGGTATTTTCACGGCTTATATTTCTTAGTATTAGTCTAACTACTTTTTTAAATTTTAAATTAAACTTGATGTTGTCATAAGTTCAGCTCATTAATATTCTTTCCTCTGGAGCTGGAACAGTGGTTTTACTAATATTTTAAACTCTCACTTACTGTTAACACTTAACAAAACAAAAAGCACAAACCCAGAAAATTTGTCAGAAGATATTCCAAAGGTGGTTTTTTTAGCTCGACTTCAACTGAAGTCCATGGGATTTTTAGTCCTAAATCACTTATGTTCTTCTGAAAACCAAACTACCTGAAAATTATTTTTTCTTGTATGCAGAATTTTTTATTCCCTTGTTCCACTGCTGTTACCTTTTATGACACTTTCAGTGCTTCTTACCGTGCCAAGGCTTGGACTTTTGTGGCATGTCGTTCTTCCTGTTCTGCTACTTTCCTTCGCCAGCTGTCCATTTCCTGCCTTAGTGCTGCAGAATGTTCCATCTCTCCATCAAGCAGGTTTCTCAGAGATCTGGAAGAAAGCAGCAGCCTCTGTTAGAGCACTACAAACACTACCTAGTAATTAAAAGATACTCTACGAATCACAGAGTAGGTTGCCTGAATGATACCATTAATGTAATCCTAAAATTTCATTATTCAATTTAATAAATTGAATTAAATAATTTAATAAATTCACCTGATTTGATTATATACAAAGATATGAAAAGCCACAAGGAAGAAGGACCAAATCAGAACAGTTGTAAGTACTTACTATTAATTCGTATTAGTCTCACCACCATGCCCAAAGCACAACCTATTACAGTATCTACTGTACCACCATGCAGAAAGAATCTATTATAGAAAACATCTTATAATCTGGTTTCAGTACAAGTCCATACATCTCAGGAATAATCTATAAGCAGTACATTCCCTAGCAAGAGCAGGGGACAGGTAGGGGCCTTGTCTCGCAGACAGCTCTGACATAGACCTCTCTGTAAAACCTGTGAGAGGTTTTGCAGACAGCGAAGGTCAGCATGATGCATAATGGTAAAACCCAAAGCATCCTGGTCCTTATGCCAAAACATGCAAATCTGAGAATGGTGCAATAACTTGCAATTATGGGAATGGGGAAGATAAGAGGCAGGAAAATGGGATCAGTTGGTAGTCTCAACATTAAAAGAAAAAAAAAATTTAAAATATCTATAGAAAAACGTAAATTACCAAAATAGCCCTACTACAGCATAACAACAGTACGTCTTGAATACATTTGTGTTTTCATTAATCTAATTATGTGTTCCAATAAACTAAATAAATACAAAGGAGGTTTGATAGCATTTTACATAAGCAACTTAACATTTTTACATTTACATCATCATTTTACCCCAAGTGACATAAAGACAATCACAAATGACAGACACTTTCAGCATAACACTTTTAGCCATCCTACATGACTTCTGCACCCAAAGGGGGGAAAAAAAAGGAAATGTTCTGAATATTTATATAAGGACAAACTTTTTCTCCTTTGAAAAGCTACCATAAAGGATCTTAAGAATCTTTTGGCTATAAGTTTTGTCTTTGAAAAAACTACAACTGAAAAAAGCTCGCAAGATACAAAGAATTATATGTGATTTGAATTCAAAGGAAAAAGTTGACCTGCAAATATTACTCTTCAGTTTCAACAGTTTAATATTGAAGTATTAAGCTTACCTTTCACAGAAAAATAATATATGCATCAAAAAGATTACACAAGGATTATGTACAGCTTTACACAAAGGACAGCTTGTATTAGAGAATCAGATTTTTTTTAAATGATAGTGCCTCTTGACTAGAAAAAGAAAACTACCTATTCTGTTCTTCCAGTTCATCCTTTCTATTCATCATGGCCACGATAGCTTGACGAAGTTCACCTGAAGAGAAGGGGCAAAAGATGAATTTCTGGGTGTATTTTTGCTCATTTCTGAGCAAAAATTATGTACACAGCGGCATTAATACAGCAACACACTTAAGATGATGCCAACATCATTTGCTATGCAGCAAAGAACACAAACATTATCTTAATCTCATTGTTAATTTGAGCAACCTTTCAAAAGTGTTGTTGTTATTTAACACAATACCAGAAGTATTGATCAAATCAAATTAGTCTGCATCTACCTTTAAGACAAATGTTTAAAAGTTTGCCTGTGGTTGCAGCGGTTTTCTTTTAATTGCAGATGTGTGGGACAATGCACCTTTTCACTGCATGCATATTAATGAGATACACTGTTACTTGTTTAACTTCTCCAAATTGCTTGTTTTCCTTGCTATAAATTCTGACACAGGAAATATAACTATTACAGTGAGACTAGAGTAGAGATAACGTCATTGCTTCTTCATGGCATTTCTTCTCAAGCTCAGTCTTAAAGACAGTCTTAAAGACGATGGGATTTCTGAATCTTGTAATGTCGTATAAAAACCTTTTTATTTCCTATAAATATCTTAAAAAATACTTTGTCATTACATCAAGAATAAAAGTTTTTTTTAAAAAATGACAGAATTTTAGAATTTTTAAAGAATTCTTTAGTTAGGTGTACCAGTGATACCAGAATAGTAGCCATCAAACAGAAAAATGTCAGCTCAAAGCGCTGCCTCAGCTGGAGTCCATCTGCTGTTATAAAGGTTTTACCATAAAACTGTACAGCTGTACTATTACTATTTAATATAAATGTACAGAAAACTATTAGGACTTAATCATCTAATCTAAAACAGATTCTGACTTCCAGATCTTGCATGAATACATGAAATACAACAGGTCTTCAACGACTTGAATGGCTTTTAGCAAGCATCAGGATGTTTGCTAGATTAAGTGTCCTAAACTGGATTTTTTTTAGGATGAGGATGTTTTAGGATGTTTTAGGACAGGATGTCCTAAACTAGATTTTTTTTTAAAATCCATTAATAATTTCACATGTTAATCAATAATTTTATGAGAGCTTCTGTGGGGACACAATTATATCAAAAGATCCCTCCTATCAGCTAAATTAAATGCTCCTATGTTTGTATATAATAAATCAGCTAATTCTGTTCTGCAAGTATTCAAAGTAGACATCAGCAAATTTTTTGTGCTTTTACTGAAAACATACTAGCAGAACTGGTATTGCTTAATTTCCTCAAGTAAGCAAAGCCAATGGACTTTTTTCCCATTTACATTCAGTTCACATATCTTTCTTAATATTTTCTATAGTTACAGAAATTTTGCCAGTTCAAAAAAAAGAAAAAAAAAACCCACCACAAAAAAAAAAAATATGTTAACATTGTCCTGTGAACCAGATGAAATTTGACAAAATCTAGTAGTGGACAAACTGTGAAAGTTTTTACTGTGTCAATCAAATGTATCAGTCAGTGCAGACACCACAGTTCCAGTCTGGCATTGGTAATCTGCTGGTAAATTCCCCCTGGCAGGATTCATCAGCGTTCTTGTATCACTTGAAATCAGCCAATCCAATTTCTTCATGCTAGATTTTTTCCAAAACATTTCTGCTTTTTCAGCCATGGAGAAAGTAGATGATTATTTTCCTAGCCACTCCACATTACAGCTTGAGAACTAATTGACAGTAGCAAGAAACATTTCAGTAGGACATTAGAGGGATTTTGCACTCCATTAATTCAGCACAGAAAGAATAATTATTTTTCTGCAGTAACTTAGATTCTTTATGTGAGTTCTCTATATAGCTAGGAAAAAAAAAAAAAAAAAAAAAAATCTTGTAGAAAAGCCAAAAGTTAAATTTGTGGCTATTAAATACTAACACACATTAAAAAAATCTGGATACTTTTGCTTTCTCCCTCGATAACTTTACTCACATTCAAAGCCAAAGCTGTGATTACACGGCTACTTTAATCAGTCCTCCTAAGGTGGTGCTTTCAGCAAAAAGGATATTCCAGTTTGCCTTACTCATCCTTGCTACCACCTCCCTTGTTCTGGCAATGGTGTTTATACAGACACTGTGTCCTTGCAGGAACTGATCCAGCTCAAAATCATTTTGGGTTTGGTGTTTGTTTTTTTTTTTCCTTCCACTGGGCTACTTTTCAAGTGATCTTACTGTTGAGTTTAATACTGTTGCTGGCACAAGGCACATAGCAGTAAGTAGTCAAAGCAGAACAGAACACCTTTTATGCCAATAAGGATGAGGAATAAAAGGTGGAATATCCTTTTTTGCAAGAGTAAAGTTCATATTGCATTGAAGTGACCAGGTAACCACTGCAATTTACATTGCAACTGCAGAAAAACTTAGGATAGAAAGATTCTATATGACAAAATATGCTGTGCTCCACTATTTTCATGACCACTTTTCAAAAGATGGTCTATAATAGTGTCTACTGACTAGTATTTGGGGAGTGGGGGAACGACACAAAAACAAAAAAAAAGAACATCAATCTTTATCTTCTGAGAATTAAATACTACATTTAGCTATAAAATATCAAACTTGATGATCATGAAACTCAACACACTATTAGTATTCTTTTGGTCATGATGAGCCACTGTCACTTTGAGGGCATATTGGAATGGTTGGTTAGGGTTTTTTGAAGTTTTTCGTGTATGGGTTACTTTGTGGTTTGTTGGTGGGGTTTTTTGGCAGTGGAAAATGGGTGTGTTGCAACAGTCCTGAAAAAAATAATACATAGTATTGTGAAAATGGGCCACAATCCATCAACCTTTCTGTGAAATAAAAAAATTGTTCTAAGGATGAGGAAAATAGAATAATCCAGTAAGCGTTCAAGCCTTGTACAGTCTACAACACAACCAAAAAAATCCATAGTAAGATTTCAGTACAGTAACACTCTATAACAAAATAAAGATCTTTAAAGTTGAATTCAGAATGCTCCTCAAGAACACATCAAGCCAACAGCATTTTAAATATTTCAAGAGTGTCATTAAAATATGATAAGGCACAATCTAAGTTAGTTGCTATTATTTCTCTGACTCTGAATAGATTAAAGTCATTTCTACCCGGACAAGTTATTGTAGCAGTGGCTCTGCACTTTTGCTGGGGTGACTACTCTACAATAATTGCCTGTATGGACACTCAGTCTGTTTGAATGTGTACTGATTTGTTAACATTTAAACAGTGAAGCTACCATAAATTGTCTCCATTTTTCCAACTTTACCAGCCTATTCAAATTGTAACCTTAACGTGCCTAATAACTTAATCTTCTTTCCCTTATTCCACCCAGAATCTTCTGCACGAGTAGAATTGAAATCCCATCTTCTCTCACTCCCCTCTCCAACACACAAACAAGTAAGCAGAGCATGAAAGCAATATTCTGTTAAAGACCATGGTTTGCATAAAAGGAGAAGAAAAAAGCCTCTTGAGATAAAAAAATGTTAAAATGCTTTTTACTTCTACTTGCCTCATTTTTTCTGAGAGTTATGGAATTGACAATACTGTAGAGACACAGCAAAGCAAAAACTCCAAATTTCATTATCACATACAGGACAAAAATCAATGCTTTAGGACCACAAAAGCAAACAAACATCACACTCAGTATTTCTTGCTAATTTAGTTCAATTACAGATAGCAGTGAAGATGTGGAAGAATTCATCAGCACAAACAACTAGTCTACGCTAAGAGCCCAGGGTTCCAGGAAGGCTTGTACAGCCTGTGCTTATCCTAGCAGCAATACTGCTTCATTGCTATATCTATGTTAATACTTATCACATCAAGTAATAAGGAGTAATATTTTCTATAGATTACTCAAAACAAACACAAGAACTGTAGAGTTTATCATCGACACTTCTTTAACCTCTCCATCCACAGTAAATATAAAGGAGCCAAACATTGATTAGTGTAATTAATTAAACAAAAAGTTACAAAGAAAAAAACCCCAGAAACTTCAATTTCATGACCTTTTGATGCAAGTAACTGAATAGAGCCAGGAGGACACCATTCTATTTAATTCAGGCATAACATTCAAAACTTTCAAAAATTGTAATTTCATACTCTCATTTACGCTTCTTGAAAAATTTTGCGGCATGTCAGAACAGCCAGCTGAATGCAAACAAAGTAAATCCAGTATCATACACTGCAATAGGTTCACTTCAAATCTGCCAGAACATCCACAGTTCATAAGCTTTTATCTGTGTGTTATCATAGACTCATAGAACAGTTTGGGTTGGAAGGGACCTTTAAAGGTCATCTAGTCCAACCCCCCTGCAGTAAGCAGGGACATCTTCAACTCAAGCAGGTTGCTCAGAGCCCCGTCCAACCTGATCTTGAATGTTCCCAGGGATGGGGCATCTCTGCCCTCTCTGGGCAGCCTGTGCCAGTTGTTTCACCACCCCACTGTGAAAAATCTACCTTCTTTTAGTTCAAAACCATTCATTACCCCTTGTCCTACCGCTACAGGCCCTGCTACAAAGCTTGTCCCCATCTTCCTTATAAGCCCCCTTTAAGTACTGGAAGGATGCATTATGTTATGCATGAAAGTTACGCTTGCCTCTGAAATCAGTGTACGATCATAGTCTAATTTTTTCAGCAGACTTATGTCTCATTCATTGTGTGGGTTAGAAAAAGGAATAAATGAAAAGAAAAAAAAAAACCGGGTTGTAGCAGCAACCATAGATTTGTATTTTCTAACTTCTGGACTTCACAATCTCAATCTTTCTGCCTCTCCTTTTTGTTTGCTTTTGGTTTTTTGGGGTTTTGTTTTTTAAATAAAACAGTGGGAGGATGGCCAAGTATATCCACTTCAGAAAACTGTTTGATGTTAGAGTTTATGTCCTACTTCTGAACTACTTTGTGCTTGATATGTCATTTACATTCCATTAATGTTATTTTACAGAAAGAGATACACTACTGTCATTAGGGATCAGCATTCAACACCAACAGATCTAAAATTCAAGTGATACTCAGAGTTTCATAACAACAGATATAATAAGATAACTAGTGAAGTCTTTCAAATTATGTAATCCTGAGAGATTTTTGCAAGAACTTCTTAAAAAAAAAGATTCCCATGTGCAAACCAGTAATTCCAAACCAAGTTTTTCTTTATCAGTAAGAAAAGATAAAATAAAAATCAAGAAACATGCTAATTAAATTTTTCATATTAAACCTCACTTTTTAAAACACCAGAAATTACCTTTAATTGTTGAAATTAGTCTCTAGTGCCTAATTAATAACAAAGAAAATATTTACTCTAAAACATTTTTTTAATTCACTTGCATGCTACATGCAAAATCAATCTTTTATAAAGCTTTTATAAGGTCACTCTCAGTGCATAAAATATATTAAAAAGTGCCATGCTTTAAGAAACACCTGTCAATTTCCCAGCAACCTCCAGAAAAGTCGTAAGTTTCACAATTCTTCTGCTGTTTAGCCAAAGATGAGATAAGTATGATCTGCAATCACCTGTTATGAAGAATGAGCTGTAAGTGAAATCATCTCTCAGTGTACACAAGGTCATGCAGCACTCCTCTGCAATCCTGCAGATAGAATATCATGGTGGGCTGGGAGCAGACTATAGGAATGTGTTTTTTTTTATTTTCCTGAGTACAAATTTACACAGATATTTTCAGAGACAAATACAACTTGCAGCAGACTAGTTACATCTTAAATCAGAAGTCTGACCTTTAAAGACATGCTCTGTAAGCTGCCTGCATGAACATTGGCCATTATGGCTTTATTTAGAGCTCCAAAATGTTGTAAATATTATTCTGTCATGACTGTTAATCGGGCAAATTTTAGTAGGAAACAAATTAGACAATACAGTGCTGGCCGCCTTTTGTATAGAAGGGTCCTGACCAAAAAAAAAAAAAAAAAAGTCCTTAAGATGAACTGCAGCTTTTTTCTCAGTGATGAAATTTATACACCCTCTTTCCACAGCTGTCCTTTCAGAGAAGGCACAGGAACTTACTACCTGTCAGTGACTGGTGGCAACTAAGTTACAGAATAGGTCAGAAGCTATTTAGAAAGTACAAAAAACATACACCTTATTTATTTGCACAGCCAGGAGAAAAAAACAGTATGTAGGTTTGATTATTTAGTAAAGTTCTTCAGTAATCATGAAAACAAGTGTCTTTCTCAAGAATATAAGAAAAAATATGGAATAATGTACAATGCTACAACCTTTGCCAACTTTTGTGGTTAAGCCCAACTGTTAAAACTGAGTATTTCCACTATAATTTTCCTCAGTTCACAATTATTTACTAAAAATAGCACTATAATCAAAGAACCTTGTAGAGAAAAACACAAGTAGCATCCTTCTAAAATTAAAGTTTTGGAACTTCCTTTTTTCCCCGGACAGATTTTTCTGGTGTAAAATAATGCTAAAAAATAATCTTCCAATGACAATAATTGGAGCAGACAAAGTTGTGATTCAAATATGGGAAGATAAAATACCGTTTTTTTAAACTGGAAAATTACATAATGGAATAGGCGCATAAATAGAAAATTTCTGACAAACTTAATTCTTCACAAAATTGGTTAAAGACAATGATCTGTAAAGTAGGGCAAGTTTTCAAATGATGTCTAACATATACAGTGAAACCCTAACTCTATGGATTAGGATTTCTCTTGAGTGGTATTAGTATTGAGATGTATCTGCTGCTACATTACCTATATCTTACAAATGCATGTGACATAAATTCAGGAAAAGCATTCAAAATAGCAGAAATTTTAAGTTATGGCTTCTCGTAACATGATTTTCTAGCTCGCCTATCAAAAGAACCAACAAAAGGTTAGTAAATTCGAAAGTAAGCAGGAAAACCACTTTTTTTTTTTTTTCCATTCATTTCAGGCTTTGTCTTCAAAGAAAGAAGCACAAAAATCCAGCCATTGGAGAACTCACCGCTTTTCTCGCTGCACTATTGCATGTCATCTTTCTTGCCTGATACATTAGAATTAGTTGCTATGCAACCAAAATATAAGCCTCACCATTTAATAATTCTTCTGCTAATTGCAATAGAGAAAAAGAGCTTCAGTGTCTGGCTTTGTCATAGCACTGAATTCTTCCTGTACAGAGAATCTATGACCAATAACAACAAACTTGAAAAAAAATCTTTACTGAATTTATCTGTGATCAGCTATTATAAAGGTATTAACTTATGTGCATAGTCAGCTGAACTTTTATTATAATGACAGTTAGATTATTTACTAAGTGTTCTGGCTTTATAGATTGTTTTACATGCTTTCCCCCTTCCTTCCACCAAAACCTTCTCTGAAATGGGCAAGTAATGATAGCATGCATGCTTCTGTTTATCCTGTGGTTCATTTCATTTACAGATTGCTAAGTGTCCAGAATTGAGAATCTCGAGATTTACTTTCTATTTTATAGCTCTCAACTACACATAGGAACTAACTGAGCAACTGAAGGAGACCAACTGCGGCCCCTGCTGGTACCTAATACATCTACAAGACAACAAAATGAGTAGAATGCACTAAAATCAGAAAATTTCCCATTAAAATTCTAATTTTATTAGAATTACTGAAATTACTGAAAAATAAAATAACAATGTAAGGATGAAAAGATATTGAAGTAATAACATGAGCAGTGAATATCAAGTGACCAAAGTATCACAGTAACTATCAACAGTAACTCCATCTACACCTTCAATTATGTCACTTAAAAATCTCAAACTAGTTTCCCACTTCATAAAGTACATTGTAAGAAAGGATTTTTCAGCTTTGTAAAGCTCAGTCAACAGACCCATGCCAGAGCCTGAAACAGTACCCAGTAAAAATGCATGGTCTACCTCATTTAACATACATTGACAAAGAACATTTGAACAGGACATTAGAACATGAGATTAGAGTATCTTAAGGGTTCATTCATTCTGATGATTTCATAAATCAATTTCAGAAAAGAATCTTGGCTGCAACACTTCTAACTTCCCAAATGTCATAATTTAAAATTTGTACATATTTGAATTTATAAAAAGAAACAAACACACACCCCAGAGCTTTACGAACAAAGCCATATTCACCAGTTCAGCTACAAAACTTTCTGTACAGTGAGGAAAATAAAACCATACTGGCTTAGATGTTTAGACAGCTAGTCGGTTTAAGAACTAAGTCTTTGTTCTACAAGTTTATGTGAAGAAAAAAGATTAATTATGAGGTCAACAAACTGTCTGGGCTTCTACTAATCTCCTTCTACAGCAAAGGCTATTTGATCCTGTCCAGCTCAACTCTTAAGACCAGTGAAAATACGAGCATCCTCCACCTTAATCTTAACTAAAGTTTTTGCTTATGAAAGCCCATATTTAAGTTTAGAGCAGATTTCCATATCACAATCACAGACTGAGTGTACATATAAAGAGTTCCAGGTTTGTTTGTGTTTTTTTCCCACTGGGCATTAATGAAAGCAGGCAAAATAAACAAGATCACATCAGAATCAACCATTAGTGTTTCAGAGCTTGCAGAGATTTAAGGATGTTAATCAAGTTAAATCATTATTGTTCATTTAATTACTCAAGCTACATCTAGTCTAAGGATGGCATTAACTTATCTGTGGAAAGAGAATCTATTGTCACACCAGTTGCAATGAACTGTAACCTGAGATCTGCGAAATCAAAAACCATTTTACAGCAGTCACAGAATCACAGATTCATCATTTCTAATGTGGCCAGCATATCAGAAATGAAGCGCTGTATGCCTCTCTAACAAATCTTACTGAAATAAAAATAGAAATGAAGAGTTATAGGACTTTCAAAGTTAATGCCATCAATCTAGATAAATCAAGGAAGTACTTACTAATTGTCATGGATTCTGGCACAGTAGCTGAAGGCAACATATTGCTTAAAGTATTCGCTTGAGCTGGAGGACTGACTTCCACTCTAGTCATAAAAGTACAATATCATCAATAAATGAAAACAAAATCCTGAAATTAAAACTTAAGAAAAAAGCATTCCAGAAGCTAGAATTGTCATCATATTTGCCCATATTCAATCAACTTGTGTTTAATTATTCTTTGATATATCTGTTGAGAGTCTGATTTAAGAATACACAAAGATCCAAATAAACAAGCCATGGAGAATACAGTAAAAAAAACACACAAACAAACAAACAAACAAAACATTAAAACCAATATAAAACCTATTTTCAAAACCAGGAGATTAAGTCTGCCTGCTATTTGACATGACTACATGACTTCTTCAAGATAATTAGGAAAAGTTCAACATATGAAACTATGTAAAAAGGGAAGTGTAGGCTTTTGCATTTGTCTTTCCAAACATTTTCCAAAGTACCCTGATGAATAGTTTGTTTTCCAGTACTGAGTAACTATGCATTAGGTAACAATAATAAGCTGGCAGCTATAGGGTAAAGATATTTTTCTTTCAAGAAAACATATTTAACACATACCTGTAAGGAAGATCAGACCTTCTTGTAACTAGTCCTACTGCATGAACATCATTTTCATGCCCTTCTCCATTCTCCAAGTTATCTAAAGTAGAATGCACAAGCATTAGCTTTCTTCAGTTAACAGTACTTATAAAATAAAAACAAAACCAGAAGGAAGGTAGTTACATTTTGAAATATAAATATTCATCTTTTAGTAAAGTTCTTAAACACTTTAAATTCTTTCAACAGGGTTGGCTTCTGCACATTAACCCTGAATGCCAGCAGGATTCTAAAGTCCCTTAGGAACACAGCCATGAGTTTACGAAACAATTACTACTGCACAATTCCTAAATTAGAATTTAGATGTACATTTTACGTTGATAACAAAGGTGCAAAGCTATGAAGAGACTTCTTAGTGAAGTTGTTTTTACAAGCCTCATGAGTTTAACCACCACATGGCATCTGCTACTCATTACAAATCTGTGACTTGCAGGAAAAGAACTTGTGGTTAGTCCCCAGTATGTGAAACCTTGCAAAGACACCAGTCCTTTATGCATTTGCAACTGAGCATCATGTCTTTTCTCTTGCTCCTTATGCCTATGTACTGAACATCAGGCATCAGACAGATGAGATTTTTTTTAAAAGCATAGATAATAGGCATCTGTCCACAGATCCATAAACGTCAGGATCAAAACATACACATCAACAGGCATGTCACTAAGTTCAGGTGAAGAGAAAAAAAAAAACACCTTTTATTGACATTTTCTGTATCTCACTATGTAAGGGTTACAAAGCAACCATAAAACAATCCTAAAAATCATAAGCTAAAACAGCACAGAATTTAAAAAGCAGAAATTCTAGAAAAAAGTTAATGGGAATTAGAGTTATATCAGAATAACTATGGAGGAGAAAGTTCATTTTTTAACAAGAGTTTACTGAAGCTCAGTTCCTAAAATGCATATTCCATTTTTCTTCCAAGCAACTGAACTTTGACTCAGGCTCTCTCATCTCTAGGTACATGGAGATATGATATGCCCTGACACATCCCTGAAGCACCGCAACAGACTAAAACTGAAAACAATCATATTAACATACAAAACTATAGATTATGTTGTAATGTATTTCAAAATATGTCTTGTTATTTATCTGTAGTAAGACCTACAAACCAAAATATTGGGTTAAACTATATATTTTACAAGAGCTCATGAAGCATGTTTTAGCAAAAATGTTGTCATAATAATAATGAGCTTGCCAGTTACTGGGCTGAATGGCCCTCAGAAAAAGCTAACCCACCTTCCATCTGATATCATTTATCTAGGAAAAGTGTAACTTCCGAAGTCAAGCAAACAACTGCCTAAAGCTGCTTTCAATCTCACCAAATTGTCATTATGGCTGGGGAGAAGGTGAGTGTACCCATGTGTATCACTCAGTTGATACTTGGATCGCATGATGGGCCTTTTAGTGAAGACTGCCTGTACACTCTGTCAGTTCAGAAGGGCACAGTGACAGCATGGAAAGTTGAAATCAGGAAATCTGACAGCAGAATCTGTGTTGCTGTTTCCTACAAGTGATGAAGATTCCTTTCACCAGCCCAATGCCATATTGTTCTGGGTTGCACGCTGGACCATAGGATTTACCACAAAGACAAAGCGGGGGAGGAGGAAAACTGAAAATATCCATAGAAAGGATCTTGAATGGGCAGGTTGTTGATCACCTCTAATAGTCTGAACATTGTCTTCAGAACAGTTCCACGATGAAGCTAGATAAAACAAGGGTCTTTGGTATCTCCTTAACAAAAGTAAGCCCCTTACACTTCTTCTTGTCCTCTCTGGTAATCTCTCTCCAGTACTAAATCTTGGCTTGGTCTCCTGACTTTTGATTTCAGCTACAAACCCCCAGCTCTAGCTCCTGATTCCTTGTGGTATCTGACTGGCCACTAACTCCCACAGCTCATCTGCAAGCTCCCATTCCAATCCCCCTGCCCCCCCCAAACAGGAATTTTGTATTCCAGATTTCAATCTGTTGCAATCAGCAAACACTTATAAATCTATGGACTTTTTCTAACACTTTCTGTATAAAGTGGTTTAAGAGAACACTATGCCACAAACTACATAATGTTTTCTAAATCCATTCCTTCATAAATTGAAAAATGTGGGCGCACAAGGAAAAAAAAAATCTACTTTCTATTTTTTTTTTAAAACACTGGCATTTAAGATGTACATGTCTTAAAACACAGCAGAGGGCAGTACAGCATTATTTTATGATTCACTTTATTTTTATCACTGAGCTTACGGAACTCAGAATTATACTTTCTCACAGGCCTTCAATTAAGAGTCCTTTTCAATTCTTGGCACATATATAGCGTATATGCAAAAAATATGAAATATTCTACAATTAAAACATTATTTGAATGCCAAGCTTTTAAGTGGTCACTGAAATGAGAGTACATACCCAAAGTTTCATAAAAGCCGTGTTTTATAAACAGCTAGCAAAATATTAACTCGGGGAGGAGAGTGGGGAGTAGTGGAAGTTTTTTGTGTGTTTTTGGTACCAATACGGACACTGGAAAAGCACCACATCTTCTTTTCCATACCTTTTACCATTTTCATTGCTTGCTTCAAGATTTTGTACAAATGGTTCACATCATTCTTGAAGTGCAGTACCCCAAACTACATACAATACTGCAGCTGAGGCCGCATCAGAGCCAACTGAGCATAAACCTACAAATGACACTTTAATTTATGCACGTCCGTATGAAGCATGCTTTTTACCGCAGAAGCACGACACTATTAATTCAGTATAGGCTTGTGACCCACTATAGTGGGTCTCTGGCAGAAAACAACTTCAGGATACTGGCAGATGAAAAATTAGATATACGCCGGCAATCAGTGCTCACAGCCCAAAAAGCCAATTTTATCCCGGGCTTCATAAAATGAAGCATGGCAAGCAGGTTGAGGGAGGTGGTTCTCCCCCTCTATTTTGCTTTCATGAGACCCCATCTTCAGCACTATATCCAGCTCTGGAGCCCTCAGCACAGGAAAGACATAGACCTGTTGGAGTAGGTCCAGAGGAGGCCACAAAAATCATTAAGAGTGCTGGAACACCTCTCCTATGAAGAAAGGCTGAGACAGTTGGGGTTCAGCCTGGAGAAGAGAAGGCTCCGGGGAGACCTTACTGCAGCCCGTAAAAGCCCCCACTACTTAAAGGGGGCTTATAACAAAGATGGAGAGACACTTTTTACCATGGCCTGCAGTGACAGGACAAGACGCAATGGTTTTAAAACTGAAAGAGGGTAGATTTGGATTGGATAGGAGGAAGAAATTCTTTTTACAATGCAGGTGGTGAGACACTGGAACAGGTTGCCCAGAGGAGCTGTGGATACTGCACCACTGGAATTGTTCAATGTCAGGTTGGAAAGGGCTTTGAGCAACCTGATGTAGTGAAAGATGTCCCAGCCTATGGCGGGGGGTTTGGACTACATCATCTTTCAAGATTCCTTACAACCCAAACCATTGTATGATTCCCATATCCTTTTCCAAAGAATTATTTCCTAGTCAATCATTCCTCATCCTGTATATAAAAGATAACAGCTTCTACTGAACCGCATCCAGTATTTGACAGTTTCTCCAATCTGTCAAGATTAATTTTAATTCAAACTCTCAAACATACTTGCAGCTTCTTCCAGCTTAGTGATGTCTAGAAAATGGATACACTTTCTATTCAACCATCCTAAACATTAATAAAATACCATGCAAGACCACAGCTTAATCCCAACAAAACTCTGGTTTATTGCAACATTGATAAATCCTCCTCAATTAAGTATCCTCTCAAACATTCTGATTCACATCTAGAATAAATTTTAATTAGTTGAACCTCCCATACCAGTTGTGCAATATCTCCTATGTCCTTATAACCCCATCATTTCTTACCATTGTCCCATATTAGAAATTCTGTTACAAAGTTTGCTGGAATTCAGTAAATTAAAATACCTACCGGTTTGGGAGTAAGAGCCAATGGCACTGACAGGAAACAGAACATCTGAGTCATCATTCAGGACCTGTAGAGGAGTCCAACTGCATATCTGAGAATTGCATGTGCCTATTTCATGAGGCCTAGATTTAAAACAAACAAAACAAGCTACTTATATAGTCAATATTCATGTTCACAATGCTTATATTTCTTTCACAGCTATCACTGCAATAAAAATCTGTATTTCAATCTGCCTGCCAATTTCTTGGTTCAGACATACATAAATTCATTAAAGATCAGACCATTCCAAAGCAGACAAGACAAGCTGTGCTTGTCTCTTTTTCTCCAAAGGGATTTCTGTGTCAGAAATAAAGAATGCATATTAGCATCTAAAATTATTCTTTTTCTCTCAGTTTTGTCATGTCTTGTTTAACTATCTATTCTGATGATAGAAGGCTTCCTCTGTTTAAAATATGTGGTTTTACTGTGAAGCCAAAATAGAGTTGATGCCAGACTAAGAATAACAAAACTTCAAATAGGCTAGAATTATAGCCTGTCTGTATCATACAACAATTTCAACAACTGAGAACTTAAGGAGAATGTGTCTGAAATCTCAAAATTCTGGTTTTCAGTGTAAATTAGAAGCAAAATACTACGACCACAGTAGTAGGCCCAAATGGTTTAAAAAAAAACAGTGTCCTGGTTTCAGCCAGGATAGAGTTAATTTTCTTCATAGAAGCTAGTGTGAGGCTATGGTTTGGATTCGGGATGAGCAAATGTAGATAGCAACAACTCAAAACATTAGCATGTTAAGTAGTCAAGGACAGTCCAGCTTCTCATGCTGGCCTGCTAGCAAGAAGGCTGAGGGTACACGGGAAGCTGGGAGGGGACACAGCCACGACAGCTGACCCAAACTGGCCAAAGGCATATTCCCTATCATATGACATCATGCTTGGGATATAAAGCTGGGATGAAGAAGAAGGAAGGGGTGGAGACACGTTCGGAGTTATGGCGTCTGTCCTCCCAAGAAACCATCACGCGTGATGGAGCCCTGCTTCACTGGAGATGGCTAAACACCTGCCTACCCTTGGGAGTAGTGAATGAACTCCCCGTTTTGCTCTGTTTGCGTGTGTGGCTTTTGCTTTACCTATTAAACTGCCTTTATCTCAAACTATGAATTTCCTCACTTTTCCAATTCTCTCCCCCGTCCCACCATGGGGGAGTGAACAAGCAGCTGTCTGGTGCTTAGTTGCCAGCTGGGGCTAAACCATGACAAATGGAAAAGAAAAAAAAAAGGGGGGGGAACCTACGGTTCGTTTACTTACATACATTTGCCAGCATCCATAAAGGAAGGGGCGAGGGAGGGGTGGGGGGGGGAAAAGGCAAGGAAAATTTACCACTGGCTCCTGCAACATTACTTACTTTTCAGAAGCTTCAGTTTCACCTTCTGTGCCTTTATTTCCTAACATTTTTCCACATAGCTCATCCTCATCTGCATCTTCATCATCAACGCTCTTCACATCTAGTTTCTGGTATTCATACTCCCCATTCATGAACACTGAATTGCTCTTCCACAGATGGTTACTTTCATTCCCATTCAAATTTTTTCCAAGAGTGCTTTCAGACAAAGGTAATACAAAAACTGAAGACCTGTCTACACTCTCTTCTGAACCTTCTCCTGTAATCAGAGTCTTTGTGGCATCCCCCAAATTTTGCTCATCTTCCTCTTCATCAAATGAGATAATATTTGTCACTCTCTTCTTCTTCTTTCGGTCTTTTTTATATTTCAAATCTAGTAGCAACATAAAAGTTTACATAGTTTAGAAAAGAGAAACAATGTAATACACTTGTTTTTTCTTAAAAGAACTCATGTACTAAATTAGTTTAGTAAAGAAAAAAAACCTGCAAGGGTCATGAGGTTTTAAATCTTTAACTACAATCTTTATTTTATATGCCTTACACAATTAATCTTACTACAATCTTTATTTTATATGCCTTACACAATTAATCTTTTAGAAGATATTTTGGAGGTGCATTCACAGAATCACAGAACAACAATAATAACTGTTCATAATAGTATTCAATTGGAACTGGAAAAAAAAGTTCAACAAACTTGTAAAATTAAACTTAAAAAGTTAGTCTTTCAGTCACAGTCTCTCATGGAATACGGCTAGCGCATATTGCAGAGTAAGTCTACACAACAGAGAAAACATAAAACACTTCTGGGGAGAAAAAATTAAAAAGAACAAACTCCCAACACAAACTTGCACTCAAATCCACAACTTGAAATCAAGTAAAGTTGGTTTTGTCTGTATTTGTAGAAATACAGCAGTCAGTTTTCAGAAAAAGAAATTAAACTTGCTCCCTCCCTCAGGTAATTAGCTCTTGGTCTAGAAATACACTGAAGTCCTCTCTGATTACATCACATCCATACTGTGACAGCACTTATTTTTAAATTATTACCTATTCTTACTAATTCCAATGTGCACATAATGCTAAATGATCTTGCAAAGTTGAAACACTCTAAGAAATACCAGAAATTTACTCACCAATTGGGACTAAACTGTTGGGGTTTTTTTAATTTGAGTCTAGCTGCTATATAGCCACAAAAAGACATTAACATACTTAAGAGGATGTTAAAATCCATTCTGGATGCAAACAGAATTCCAGCAAAGAACATAGGCTTTACTGGAAACATCTGACTTGCTCTAGCATTCAACATATAAAGGCATTTGAACAAACCCAATTTTTTAAAGTGACATTTTATTGTAAGTTGTATGGTACATGCACTGTATACATATGTACTGGACACATAACATACATTATGCTCTAGTTATGTGCAGCATATGGTCAACTACTCTGTTATTTCTTCTTGAAAGCCTATGCTATACTAACAAAGTGATCCTAAGTAAAGGATCACTTACTGTTTTCATCTCATTTAAAGTGCTAAACAACAAAAGCTTTACCACAAGTTTGTTTTGAAAACTGTGTTTTGAGACCGTCTATTTTAAATTCTTAAAGATTACAAGCTAAAATTTTTATCTGATATATAACAACAGATATATGGCACTGTATTTCTGACTGATAAAGTGCCAAAAGAAAACATACTAAAAATGAAAAATCATCACATCAGAAACTGCAAGGCACAATCTTATAAATAAGAAATTAAAATTCAAGTTGCAAGCAAAGCACTTTACTGGTAAGACAGTTTAGCTTCCTTCTCACAGTGATACAACAAAGCTAAAATACACATTTATGATCCAATATTGACACAAGTATTTCTAAAAAAAGTCATGCTTTTTATTTCACACTCCACTGGTTTGTATGTGTAGTGCACTTATTTTTAAAGTTTTTTGTTCCATAATAGTGCACTAAATTTAATTGAAAACGTTATTTAAACACACTTGAATATTTTATAAGTTTCTGAATGATATTAACATTGAAAAAATGCTTACCAGAATTTACATTCTTTGAGAGAACAGGAAGTGGGTCAGTGTCTTGATCAGGTTTTATTAGAATTGAGACAGCAGATGATGCAGTTATCTCTCTAAGAAGGCTGCTAACACCCTGAGTGGATTCTTTCAATAACGAGGTTACATTTTGCGTCGATTCCTTTAACAAATCAGACACGGTGGGTGTGCATTTGCTTTGCCCATTTAAATCCTTATTATCAATGTTGATTGCAAAAAGAATGGAATTCAGACCTTCAGATAAAAGGGGAAAAAAAGACCAAAAATCCGCTACATACTTCATACAAAAGTTACAAAGATAGAGCTTAAGAATTAACAAAGCTATGACATGTAAAACGTTCTTCAAAAAAAAAATTCCCACAGTTCTCCATGCATGAATTCTTATTCTTTCATGTACCATTCATTCTTTTCTGGATGATATTCAAGCTGATGCAATCAGTTTTGAATTTATCTTCATGGACGTTCAGTTGCACATTAAGTAAGCAGTAAGTACCATGAACTTTTTTATTTATAAACTTGTATTTAAACCCTTTTCACGCCAACTTTAGTATTTGTTGGTTCCTATATTCTACTAAAAAAACTCCTGTGAACCTTATCTTGCAGAATGAAGCATGTGACCATGTAACTGAAAAAAGGGGATGTAAAAGGCAATAATACACCACTGTGGTCAAAATCCAGAAAAGCAAATTATCTGTTATCATTCCATACTCTTACTCTCCTTCCACGTATTTACCTACAATTTGGGTCTTACTATAAAAGTCTATCATTGCTCTTTTCTAGTCAGGAAAAACCCACGTTGTTTTCTCTAAACTGAGCTAGTTTTTAGAAAAGTTAGCCTTTACTGATGAAGAGTTAGAAAATTCATGTGAAAGACTTTGGAACTGTAGGAAGGAGAGATCCAGCGTTTTAACAGTTCATCAATTCATAGTATAAATTGGCATGATACCCTGACTATTCACCCTGAATGTGCACCTGACACACATTCTCCAGATAAGCAAAGAGTGTTAGAGAAGATCCTCACAACCAAAACAAAAGTTTTCCAAGAACAGTAGCATTTAAGAGAAAGTCTTACCAGCTGCCATCGTAGGGATCATACTAGAACGTTCTTCATCCATCATAAAAGACCAGTCTTCATAGAAGACACTGTAATTTGAAATGGGAAGAAAAAAGAAAATAAAAGAATATGCAGTCCTATATTAACATACATTCTAGTTATTAAAGACATGAAAACTCTGAAAAGTAAGTATGAGTACACCAGTAAATCAAATTGTATGTGACAGTAACTCCCTGAATCCCTGAAATACATACTGTCTGAACAGTTATGAAAGACATGCTAAATTTTATTTTACCTCCAGTTTTAGCTCTGCATTTTTTTAATGAGAAGAGTGCCACTCAGGGCAAGGAGGTTCATACTACATTAGCAGTCACGGTATTTCTCTACACCTATTGCTATACTGCATATATGATTTTTTAAATAACTATAGTTGACCACAATTACCAAGCCGTTTTATAAAATATTAGAAGGTGTGAATACAAGCAAAAAGATCCACTTCATCTTGAACAACCTGATCTAGTAAACGATGTCGCTGCCCACTGCAGGGGGGTGGGACTAAATGATCTTTAAAGGTCCCTTCTAACCCAAATCATTCCATTATTCTATCATTCAGTGACCTGTTTCAATATCCAAAACCACATCAATTACCCTAAATACTTAAGAGTCAACTAGGAATTTCGGTGTAAGAAAAAAAAAAGTTAACGCTAATTTCACTGTGAACACATTAATTTAGATGTTCTAAATCTGGGGTTTTCTAGTAGCAGGATGCTGTATTTTTACTATCAGCATTCAGTTTATGCATTCAGTTTAAGCGCTATGTTTGGTTAAAAACATAAAAACGTATAGCAAGAAAACCGTCAACCTATACTAAACAATTATGACAGATTCACATAAATTTTCCAAAACAGGTAAGAATTGGGGATGTAAACTGATTCAGTAAATCCCATTTGAATTTGGATAACATTTAAATCTTAAATATTCTTGAATAAGCCTTTTTAGAAATAATATTTCATGTACAATGCAGAGAGTGCTGATAATCTTGACACTGCACAAGTACTGCTACAAGCATGAGAGTAATAAGTGATGTAGCAATCCAAGTCATTAATTTCCTCACAACAGTTTTCAGATTTTTTTTCCTTTGTTGTTTTATTCATCTTTATTTGATTTCATATCAAAATCCATCCTGCAAGAAAGCTACAGAGAACTGGAACACACTAAAAATGAAAACAAGCTTCGTTCTGGCAATAATCTTATCCAGTACATCCATTAATACATGCAAATAGAAAGAGGGTCTTTTTTGTGCTGAATGCACTGGACTTGATCAAGCTCAACAATTATTGATAAAAAAAAGAAAATACTCCAAATTTCCAAAAAGAAAAGGAACTGAAGACATACGAGGAAAAAGGTAGGACTCAGTTAAGTATGAACTTAAGTACATTTTGCACATCCAAAGTACCTCAGGAGTTCACAATGCATAGTAAGTTATTCTCAGTAACTGCAACAAGGTACACAAACTGGTACAAAACCACTTCCAAGTGATCTGCAGTAGTGGCTACCTATCACTTGACTAATGGAGCTTTTCAATTACAGGATGAGCAACTGCAAAAGGCAACAGACAACTAACCATTGATGAACTGATAAGATCAAGGCTGCAATTGTGTACTATTGGAATGAGAGGAGCAGCTCAAAGCATGGTGTCAAGGTCTCAGTGAGAAAAACTATTGAAAGAATAGGGAAGGGAGTCAGGAAAGAAAATGGAAACGAAGATGAGGATAGAAGCATATATTCTCATGTGCTAGAATGAAGACAGTTTCAGGTCACATGTTGGTATAGGCACAAGCTACTATCTTAACAGCTGCCAAAATTTCAAAAAGTAACAAAATGAAATTATGAGGTTAAGTGGCTTCACTAGCATAGCATTTAATATGGCATATTATCACAGCTGTGGTTTTTCGTTGGTTGGTTGTTCTAATACTTTATTTATTAAGACATTTCCTGCATTACAAAGATATCAAATACAGTACCTGAGTCGATTCTTATCTGCAAGCAGCATGTGAACATATCTTTCCAGGGAATGTTCATTTAATGCACAGCGCAACCAAGCCCGGCCTCTACCAATATCTGTAGTAATCAACTTCAGAGAGTAAAAGCGCTGCAGTTCATGTTTATTCAGAACTTCTTTCACATAGTACCAAAAAACTGGCTCTGGAAGAAAAAGAAACCTTAAAAATAAAAAACAAAAAACCTACCAAAAAACAGTAGGCTCATATCTGAATGCATTTATCATGCAACTTTATAAAACAAGCAGGTAATGGTATATAACTTTCAACAAAGGTGAATCATTTACTATCTTTGTATAACTCTCCAGTTAAATAGGTTATTTATTTCTACAGAACTTGGGCTATTTAAGCACTTAGAACTTTCCACTTGACTGAAAAAGCCAAACACACACATTAAAGGATTCCTTCTTACATTTTTAAATAGAATTCACATTTAAAGCACATTTAAGCTAGTATATCATCCACAGAAGAGGTTCACAAGTTCAGCTGGGAATATCATGATGCAAAGGAAAAAAATGCTTTAGAACACTATCTCACTGCTGATTGTGAAATACTAGAAGCCAGGTCCAAAGGAATGGGTAGCTCCAGAATTTGCAGATGTGCAAATGACAAATTCATGCTACTTTTTTTTTTTTTTTAAAGTGTTACATTTAAAAGTCAATAATACCCTTTTCCACTAAAATACCTTCCTTGCCCTGTCCCCAAATATTGATAAAAGGTTTTTTTTTTGCAGTTGCCTCAAATTTCTCAATTGGAGGTAACAAAAATCTACATCAGTAATTGTAAATGTACAATAAAACAACTAGTATTTTACATACCTGTTCCTTAACTGAATAAAAATATATTTTAAGGACATACTTATTACAATTCACTTCTTACTTTTTTCTCAGGGTGAAAACAACAACCGAACATCTGACAATTCATCTGCAAGACTTTTGAATTGTTACTATATAATATAGTTTGGCAATCATTAGTCTTTAATGTTGCATCAAATACATACTGCTTGAAAGTATCTTAAAATATAACATTAACAATAACATTCATGTGTCTTTGATTTGCTATAAGTAGAATTGCTCAGATAACTAGAACAGTCTGCAAGCTGTTAATCTATACAGTTAGTAACACATTAAGAGATTGAATTTAAGGCAAATTGGATTTTTTTCAAGATCAAAAAAATCTGAGAAACCCAAGCATTACCAAAAAATTTAAAACACATCACTCTCTCAAGGAAGACATGCAGGTACTCCTTTTGACAGTTTAATGAATGTCTTTGCTCAACATTTTAAGATAACAGAAAAGACATAATAATTCTATCGTACACTATCACCTCAAATACTATCGATGGCTTTTGATCATAATCTCCAGTTAGGCAGCATAAAGTGGATGTTTAAAGACAGGTAAAAAATTTCCTCAAATACACAGGAAAAAAAATTCACACAAGAGAGAAAACAGATTCACCCTGCCACTCCTTGTTTATCACTTTTCTAAATCTTTTTTAGCATAGTAGGAATTTTAACAAAAGGCTATCCATGACACTTCTCTTTCTCTCTGCTAAATAAAGAGCATTCAGTCAGATTTTGAATAGGTTTTCCCTACAGTTCATGACTTCTTTTGATGAAATATGTTTATTTGAGGGTATGAGACTTTTTTATCAATCTCTGCTGAAAGCCAAATACAGCATTAGATTAGCAAAGTTTATAATACAATTTTGGAAACCTAAACACCTAACAAGCAGGTTAGACTCATTAACTAAAAGTTTTGCCAAATAGGTCTGACAGGCATACAAGAATAACCCAGAGCTCTTCCAAATTAGGAAAATGTGCAAAATACAGGAACCATTGAATTGACAACATAGGATGCAAAACTAAAGCTATGCTTTGCTGAACTAGAATCTCACAGACAGATTAACATACAAACAATAAGGATGTGCACTGAACATATAACAGCATTCAAATATCAAATTGGCTTAAACTTACTTGATCTGCATTTCAAGAATAAAATGCATGTATACCTAAAAAAAGGATTCCTTAAAATGCCAATTAGTATGAAGATGATAGTGATTTAAAGATTTCATTGTTTCTTGTAACCAATAAAATTCATTCTTCTGTCATGCTAAAGCTCAAAACAATATTAAAGTAGGAAGTGAAAATATTAAAGGAATAGAAAAAATAAGCACATCTCCCTTTGTGCCGAGAGTGAAACTCAGTGTTTCTTGGCATTCTGATCATTTACAGGTATCAAGGATTTTGAAAATCTTCAAAATTTGGATTATCACCAGCTTTTAATCAAAACCTATTCAATGGAAATTAAGTAAGAGCATTTGATACTCTTAAGTCCCTCCATGACACACTTTATAAAAACAGTAATGCAAGTGGCATTTTCAAATGACTACATTCTCTTCTTTGAGAGTAGCATTAAATGAAGATCCAAGTCCTAAATGTTAATAGTATTTTTCATAGCAAATAATCCAATACTTGTTATTCAGAAGTAAGATCATTTTATTTTCAGTAAAACGCAATTTGTACAATTGTACTGTAGGCAGAGAAGACACTGACGTTATGCAATTCACCCAAACAGTAATCACTTTGTGAAAACAGTTCATTTAATTTTAATATCACAGTTCCGATAACTGCAATACCACCAATAGTTAATCATCACCAAACAGCAGTCATGTCTCAAGCTGACAGGATAGAGATCAGTCTGAAGCCAGGTTCAGTGCCTTCTTATGCAAAAAAAAAAAAAAAAAAAGAAAAAAAATTTCACTGTGCAGCTATCGTGCATTTCAGCATCTGTTCTGTCAAGTAATTAAAGAACAGTTTCATATTTGTCACAAGTGTCTCATAGTAGAACATTCTTTGCTATAGTCGGAAATACTAGTTCTTTCACTTTTACTTGAGGGTATCATTAAATGAAGTTTATATTCCATAAGCCTTAGTCTATCATTTTAATTTCTAATCACAGCAACTAATAATTTTACCAAATTAGCCCTCAGCATTACTCTACAATGTCCTACTATTCCTAAGCAAGCTATGATATGCAAAGTAGTAAAACTATAAACATACTGTGACTTAGCAATACTCAAATATTCAAAATACATTCCCATTTTTGGTAGCCACATGCCATGAGGCTGTGAACAATGCACATCCATAATTCTGCCATGGTTTACCTAGCTGTAAATGGATTATACCATCCTACATTTGTGACATCAAAGCATATACATTAATCTGTAACAATATGCAGCACCAGAACTAACAAAAAAAAGCTACAAAGACAAAATTTTGCTTCAGCCTGGAGAAGAGAATGCTTAGGGAGAGGGCAGACACCTAAGGGCAGCCCTCTGGTATCTATGAGGAAGTCATTAAGACAACTAATCTAGGCTCTTCACATCAGCACATAGCAGGAGGACAGCACACAACAGGCATAAGTTAAACAAAAGAGGCTCAGACTGGATATAAGGAAAAACTTTTTCATCATGAGGACAGTCAAATGTTGGAACATGGCTGACCAACGAGGTCGTGCAGTCTGTGGAGGTTTTCAAGTCCCAAATGGATAAAGCCCTGAGCAACCTTATTGAATCTCACAGACGATCTTTGTAGGACTGCAGACCTCCTGAGGCCCCTTCCACTGTGAATTAGCCTATGATCCTCTGATTGACTGCAGAAAAAACACTGCTATGAACTATTACTGCTATTACTGACAGATAGGTTTCAGCAAGTCTGGAACCTCTAATAAAACAGTAGAAAGAGCAGCCAGAGGCAAAGGAAGAGTTGATCTGTTTAAATCTTTCAACAACATTGTCCTAATAATTTTTAGTGAATACTGCATCAGTTACAGTATTCTCACATAACCTTAACTTGCGTTAAATGAAGAGACCCTCATATTGTTACAAACTAAAGAGAGAATACAGTTTTATTGTTTGCTCATCTTGGTTAGATTGCTTAACATAAGATTAAAGGAGTTGCATATGCCTGTAATGACCATTCTATCAATGGATACAAAATCACACTGATGTTTGGAATTTATTTTTTTACTTGCGTAGATATTAAAAAATTAAAATATTTTAAATAATATTTTTAAGTTATAAGTCTTAAGATTTTTATTCATATAAGCAGTTCCAAAGCACTACTACTGGAATTTTTATTTTAAAATTTTATTTTCATTTAAGAAAAACAAAGTAAAACACTGAAGCACTTAGATGTCAAATGATGCTCCATTGTTTACAGCCATTTGAAAGTACCGTTTGTCATGAACTATCTGTAAATTTCAAATAAAAACCCCTGCCAAACAATTTCAGTTTTCAATTGTCAAAGCCTGAATGTATAGTCTAAACAGCAACATTTGACTATGTTAAAGATGACACCTGTGATTATGTTAGATAGAATGGAATATAAATCATAACAGAATCATTGGCCTGGAAGTGATAAAAATACAGAAGTACCTTGCAACTGATTTCAGAAAAAAAAACGAACCATACTAATTCGCAAAAACAAACGCAGCGGAACCCAGTAATTTCCACTAAAAAAAAGCCTTCTCAGTCACTGTACAGCATTCAATTTGCTGCAAAAGCAGACATGTTTTTCTTCTTGAACTTCCACACATTGCTTAAGCTTCTTCAGGAGTAAAAATGATTTTTTCTTCCTTCTTCCAGTCCCCAACCATAGATTACTTTCCAGACTTTCTCCTCTTCCTCCACATCACCTCCCTGACAAGCCCCCAAATAAGACACACATACGCATGAACATATACCTAAATTGTTACTAAGTTCCCAAGTATCAGAGATGCACCATTGTACATCTGACCACTAAAAGGCAGGATCAAAAATTTCATACGCTCTTGACATTACTGACAGACAAAACAGAAGTCATACGAATTATAGATAATGTCTTCATATTTAAAGACACGACTTGCATAAATCAGAACATAACAGGGGAGAACATTCTCTGCACCAAAGCATAAGACTCTCAATTGCACGCTGGTGGGAATATAAAGCAGATAACCAAATCAATACCCATTGAAGAGCTGGAAACTACCCAGAGGCTTAAGGAGACCACAGAGTATCTAATCCCCAATTACAAATACACACAAGGGAGAAAAAAGCATACTGAAGAGACGAAAAATCTGTAAAAATTGTGTAAACAGATGGATTCTTCTTACTTGTTTATTTAGAGTCTGCAAAGCCTTGAGTCTTGCCTGTTACCAAGTAAAAGAGGCAAACACAAGAAACTCACCAACTTCTCTCAAAGCATAGCTATTTTAGCTCCCCAAAAAGCTAAGTCTGGAAGCTCTCACCCATTAGCAGGACAGTCAGCGCACACAACCCAACATCTCACCCTATCATCCACAGGAAACAAGTCCATTGTTACAGCAATTTCAAAACACCATTATAGCAAACTACCACTGCATATATTTTTAAAAAAACAAAACCCCACTATGTGTTACATGTTACACTTGACAGAGTTTCGAAAGCCAAAACAGAAACTTCTTTATATTATACGTATCCTGTTTAAAAGAGAGATACTGTACGTCAAACTTCACAACAAACCTGATGAAGATTAACACCTTCGTATACTTTTGATTAAAAAAACAACAAGGGAAACTTCAAGGTGAAGAGAAAGCATCAAAAATAAAGAATCTTTTTCTTTAAGTGTGGAGAAAGTAATAAAAACAACCCAACCAATACAATTAATTCAAGTTTTGTTTTTAAAATTACATCAATACTTAGAAGGTAAAAATATCTGATGCTATATAGAATATGGCAGTTAAAGAACAGATTAAGACAAGGCTGCAACTGAATATGTTCTAGTAAAAGCTTAACAGCACAATTACACAATGGTTACCCCTACCAGAATTCAAAAGAAATTTGCCAAGGATACTGTTCATGATGGAACTGTAGGAAGTGCAGATTTCCAAGCACCAAAATTTCTAGAGAAACTTGGTATGAAAGCTAAACCAGATTAAGAGAGCAATAACCATTTTCACTGCTTAGTAACAGTCCAAGTATTAAGCATGCTACCAAGAGTCCACAGTCTGGTGCATTGCTTAGAACTTGCATTAGAAATTGTATCATTTGCTTGCACTTATCAACTGTTTAAAATAGAATCATTACAATTAACAAATTACCTGTTTCAGTTTTACTGGAGAAACCTGCTGCCTGTTTGATCGCTGCTGCTGTTAATGCTAGTCCTCGGCTCCTCCTCAGACCGTGCTGTAACACAGCTTCAAACTGAGCACACAAACAGGTGACTCTGCAACAGAATTTTTAAAGAAATCATGTGAAAAGAACAATGAACTATGTTTCTACAGAGCAAGTTTATTCCAAATCTCTGAACAGAGAATGTACAGGTGAACCATTATCTTGTATGTAGAGAAAGACCCTTTCTATGCACTAACATCATTATTTTAAACAGTATAGCCTACTTATACCCACAGTCTCATCATGATTATTCAAAGCTGGGGCACAAATTACATTCAAAAGAACTGGCAATCAATTTGAGAAATCATGCTTACTTGCTATACTGGTTTTACTCATGTTATTTCAGCTTCAGTTTACCTACTTTTCATGTAATGCAATTACATTTTCATAAATATACTTTGTACTATACATGCAATGAATTATTTTCTGAAAATAAGCTATAACTTCCCATACAATTAATAGACAACTTTGTTAATTTGCATTAGTACACTATAATTCAGGCCTAGGAAAACAATTAAACATACATTTTAATGTCCTTCAGAAATCCTAGGCACCAAAGAAAGATTTTTCTAGACATGTGTTGAATCTTCAGTTTTTTATGTTGTTCTCTACAATACTATTTATAAACTTCCTGATTTTTTTTTAAATATAACCCAGTTAATAAATTAATTTTCACACAGGTAGAAACACTGTAAAACCAGCAAAGTTTTAAAATTCACCCTGCCAAAAAAAGGAATATTATTGTAAGCTACAGGGAATAGTAAGGCTTATGGTATAACAGACATAAATGCAATCTATTTGTTTGAAATCTTATTTTCTCTAAGTTTTACTTTTGCCATTAAATAAACAATACTTAAAATTTAAGTTTTTAAGAAAGCTGTCACCTGGCTATCAAAGCCGATTACTAAAAGATAGGACAGATACTTCAACTAAGTTCAAGCAAATGAATAAAAACAGTTGACAAAGCGGCTCAGGACTCTGCCCAGGCATTCCAGAAGTACAGAGTTCTACTCAGGGTAACTAGAAAGCACAAGATCTTAGGAGGAGCACTAACAGAAAAAAAGGTGTACCTACCGTAACTGCCCTGGACAGAAGAGCTTTTAACACGTAATGCTTTCCAGTACATCTATGTTAGGAAAACTTCACTCATAAAGCAGAACATAATTCAAACAATACTCAAGATTATTGTGGAGCAGTTGTGATTAATTTTTGCCAAAAAGACTACTGCTGTTAAAAACAGAAATTCCAGCAGATACATAACCCCCACCCCCAGGGGAAAAAAAACAACAACAACAAAAAAACTAGTTCACTTTTTCAATTCAGAAAAAGCAGAACAGAAACTAGGTTCTGTGAAAGAGCTCATATTATTAAAAATCCATATGCACTGCGAATCAAAGCAAGAACACTGTGTTGCATTTTATAGGAAAATTTAGCCACTAGTAAAACAGATTTTTTTAAAATCAGGTATTCTATGATTCCCAATATACATAATGTATTTACTAGGTAGCATCTCGAGGGTATGTTAAATAAACAAGTACAGAAAAACATGGAGAAGTCTAGTGTACATAGTCGAACTCTGAACAATTATAATGTCAAAGACAAAAAAAACACTGGGAGAACAAAATCTGGAGAATGACAGATTTTGCTGGATTTTGATCTAAATTCCTAAGACTATCCTAATTTTCAAAGTTATCTCACAATATTTAGCACAGTGACAACCTCAAACAGCATGGAAATTCAGAAAAAAACAGTTAATGCAATTTCCACTTTCTTTTTAATCCTGAAACTGCCTATGTATAATCTATTATTCAGCATGTCTACTGAATTCTAAGGAAAATATTTATTAGTAAAATTCGGCCAGCATTATACCTTTGGAATCCTAACTCTCACTGTTTATCAGAAGACAATACTAAAGGTCACCATTCAAATTATTAAACTCCAGCAAAGCAGTTGTTCATGCAAGCTGAGCAACAAAGCAGAAGTTTTAGTCCAAAAAATTTGCTCTCCATAGGAGGTACTTCCTCCTTGCCAAGTTTACACAATCTACTACAAAGGCAAACATAGTCAATACATTGTCTCACATAAACTAAAGAGTAAAGATTAAGTAACTATCGCTGGTTTCTGCTTCTGGGACAACAGCTATAGTTGCATCGCTAGTACATCCACTATGTGCTTCAGCCTCACCATAACGTTATCCCACCTGCACCTTCTTGCTTCCCCCCTTGCACCAGACTGTCCACCAAAGCCTTTGCTTAACAGACCCCATACTGAACTGTTTCTACCACGCTAGGTCAATAGAACCCTATTTCTCCAAGTTTGTTTCCCCAAAACACTGTAGGCTGAAACAGCCAAGGGCAGGACAGGACAACAGTAGTAGCCAAAAGTCAGACAGCCTTAAGCTGCCATGGAGTAGCATTAGCCTGGAGTTTCACATACAAGCATGCACAGGAGATGCATTACAAGCTGCTCCTGAAAGGAGATGGGTTTCCCCTCTCATCCCTTGTTGCATCTTCCTCCTTTTCTGCATTTCCCATTGCTTCCAGCTGCGTGATCGTCCCCTTCTTCCAACAACTCTAGCGTTCATCTGATGTTTTACTGATTTAACTCACTAAAATGTCAGAAAGTTATCCTTTTGCATTATTTCTTCTTTTATTAAATTAATTCAGAGGGGACTGGATGATCACAAGGCATTGCTTAAAATGGTGGTAGAAGGGAGTAGTAGTTAAGTCAGGGACCTTGAGGAGATACAGGAATCCTCCCCACCCGTTCAGTAGCAATTAATTGTTATGTTGCCTTTCCAAAAGTCATGCAACCACACCCCTAGACATGTTCTTAAACACTGAATTGGGAGGGGACTGAAGAGAATTTTATGCATCATTTATAAATGGTCAACAGATAATTAACTTCTTCCCAAAAGGCAGAGTCAAACTTCAAAGACGTAAGAAAAAGGACAACAAACAACTGCATTTAATCCTGGCATTTTATATACCCAAGATTCTTCAATAGGATGGATTCTGAGATAGATTCAAGAAGATAAAAGAAGTGCTGCAATTTCTGCCTGTCAGTCATCTTCTTAAAAGCCTTAGAAATGAACATGCCATATCCAACAACAAAAGCAACTAATAGGAATTAAATTACATTTTTTGACTTACATTAATAAAAAGGAACAACTTGTACAGAAAAAGAAGAAAAACAGGTTTAAAACATGTCAGGAATAAGAAAAAATAAGACTGAAAATTTTCTTAATGACTATGTGTTAAACACACTTGACACTTAGGTGTCAAGCTTCACAAAACACAGGTGTATTGGTAATAAATATACATTCATTTTAAAAGAAGTTTTAGGGAAGGTAAGTTCTCCCAATCTCATTCAAAGTCCAGAATTCAATGCTTTGTCATGAACTCTGCAGCCACTTGTGACTTCATACAGAAGAACACTCTTTGTTGAGCTGTCAAATTTGTAACAACATGAAAAATTCAGAGTCCTGTGTCAATGTTTATGTAAACAAAGGGAACTGGGGATTTTTTGAGTGTGTCAAGTATTTTGTGCCATATATTTTATGTCATTATGATACATAATCTAAGCACGTTAAAAGCTTCTTAAACTATTTTACCTGCTATCAGAGTCTGAAGCAATTTCTTTTCTTCCTCCAAACCGTATTTGACACTGAAATAAACAGATTTTAAGAGATTTTTGTTACACTAACAACCTCAATATTCTGAAATATTTCCGTATATGAAACAAAGTCATAACAAAAAAAGGAAACGGTACAAAATAGAGCATTATCAAATACAACCTGCAACCAAAAAATACTTTACAGCATCACGTTCCACTAACGGGCCACTCTTGTAGTTCAAATATATTCTTGCTAGCCAGAACAACACACCTGTAGGTCCTTCAATAAATTTAAAATTTAGTAACAATTACTACTTTTGAATTTCAAATGTACACCCACAGAAATAAACACTGCTCCTATTCAGCTCAGTGCTACAATTAGAAAAGAAGCAATCTTTATAAAACATATCATTGGCTTACTTTTGAGATATTATTTTGCCTCCCAAGCTCTCCTAAATTGAATCCAGTCTACGAAATTCTACTTGCTGAACTTCATGTTGATGCAAGATACATACATAAATAAATCCCATCTTTACCTGTGTTTTAACCATTCACTAAAATCCTAGTGTAAAGAAAAAAAGCTGCTACTGTAAAATGTTAACCAATTTAGCCTCTGCAGTACACTACAATTTAGTACAGTCATATAAATATTATAAATATATTCTATATTGATACATATATTGATAATAGATATAAATATTACAATATAATCTGTCAGGAACTAGAATTTTAAACAAATACTGCGTAATAGTTGTTTGCTAAGAGACACAAAAACTCAGTGGTACTGCGTGAAAGACAAAATTTCTTCCCTATCTGGTAAAAAGGTGAAAAAAGGGCAAAGACAGTTCCTGCTAGTACTGACAGCTCAAAGTATACTGTAGAAAAAGGTATCACATTTCTCACCTGTTTAACTGCATCCAGTAGCCGTTCTAGAAGAAACTGTCTTTTAGTGTCGTTGCTCTGTGAACCTGAAATTCAACAAAATTATCTGATTTTAAAATAAAGAGTTTTTTCAGAAAAATACATGCGGGCCAACACTAGGACACTGAAAACTTTCTTCCCGTGCCAATTATTCCATTAAGTTCATTAATGTATCTTCCATAAGTAAAATGATGCCATATAAGTCTGTGTTTTGAGGTTTCAAGTAGCTTTTCTCTAATATGCAGGAATACTGTTTGAAATATCATCCAGAGTCTTATTTTAGTACTATTTTGGTTTCACGATATAAGGTATATTGCAGCAATATCAGATATAATATAATTGTGCACAATCGGCTTGCCCCCAGCTTCTTAGCACAACCACCTGTGTATTGCAAGCCTGGAACTGACATAGTTTTAAGATGTTTTTTATTTTATTTTTTTCTTTTTGTTGGTTGGATTAGGTGTATGATGGAGCTCGCGCTGCAACCCCATAAATGTTCACAACTGGGACAACTACCAGGGTAGCGTATCATCACAGCACAAGAATGGAAAATGAAAAAGAGACAGCAGGAGTATCTTCTTACTGTCAAACAACCTCACTGCACAAAGATTTTTAAGTCAGGTGAACAGAGAGCAATTATTAACAACAAATTCCTTAAAATTTAATCACCAGCATAGTTCTTCCTATAAAATCTAGCTTGTTACTACACAAGCAACTACACAAGACAATCCTTAACTACTCAATCTTTTCAACAACAAATAGCATAATACTTAGCTTGTCAGAATATGCTTTATAAGCTCCTGTGAATATGTGCAAAATTTATATTTCAATTAACCTACATCATCTCTATCATTTCTTTATTCTGAGCTTAAGTTCAAAATATCATTAAAAAACCTCTCTGACCTCTCTGGAATTAAAGCCATTCTAGTCGTCTTTTCCTCTCAAAGAACACACAACTAAAAGATGCATAGACTGTAAGACAATTATCAAAACTCTGCAAGTTCCTACAGATACTGAAAATCAAACACCACACAATAAGCTCTCTAGTAAACAGAGGTGACATCAAAGATACATGTCTCTTCCTCTTGCTGTCCAACACTATGAGGTCCCCATCCCAGAATTTCCTATCTTTATAATCCCATTCAAAGTAGTTTGCTCCTAAACCAGCAGGAGGGGGCAGAGTTTGTCCTATCAAAATTATTCTGCATTTGTTTAACTTAAATACGGGACTAAAAGAAAAACGCCACAGTAAGTCTATAATACACAATGCCAGAATAAAGAAAACAATAGGAAAAACGTGCAAATGTAGCCGCTAACTAAGCTTCACAATGCTTATTTAGCTGATTATAGTGGATTTTCAAGAAGTTATACTTCTGACTTTGAACTTTGACTCAAACTGTGCAGACATGTGATTTATAAGGTTTGGTTCTGTTAGTCAAATACTCTGATGCATGCAAATTCGGGTAAAGATGCAAACAATGTTCAATACTAGTAAAGGACTCTAGGAACAAACCCCATACCAAGTAGGTTTTAACTTCTAAACAACTATGCCAGTTAGGCCACTGTGAAGATAAGGTTAAATTCATGCAATCCCTACTACTCCACTTTGTGTTCCTTCAGAGATTACAAATTTATTAAATTATATTCAGTGTTCTTACCATGCATGCATTGCCAAAGACAGACACATGCCTATGCATCTAAATGTCTTATAATAGATCACGTAACTGTAAAATAAGGAAAACAATTATATCCCAGCTTTTTGTACAACTCCCCATACACAGCAACACTGAATATACACAAACCTGCATATTTTCTGTACTGTTTCAAACTCACTACTACAGTCTTATGCTATCGACATACCTGTGAGAATAGGCATAACGCAACATTTGTCTTTTTATTAACAGTTTGAGACTACTTGAGAACAAATACATGTAATTAATAATTTTGCAACCTGAAAAACATCTGTCAAATGAAAACGTTGAGTATGTGAGTTAAGTTTGTCTTCCAACTGCAATACATGTTAGTTTTTAAATTCAGATCTCTTTGGCATCTTTGTACCTATTTTGTAACAAGATACCAAACTGTGAACGATTATAAAACACGCACAAATATAGAAATCCTACAGATGACCACTATGCTAACTGGTGTTCTAAAACACTAAAGCATGTGATATTAAACTGCCTTAAATTTACACAGAGTGAAGTACAATGTGTATTTTGTCTTTATTTTACTTGTAAATTTGTACTAATAACAATTATGACTACATGTGATTACAACCAGTAATTTCCATAAGCCGTTCAGATCACCTTCACCATTAACAGGGCTATAAGGCCACATGTGTACGCTGAGGGCTGGCCAAGGTTTCTCCTCAACGCATGTCCAGAATTCTTCTATTGCTATGCTTACCATAGAAACTTTGCAGGTAGAAGAAAAAGAATATTCACAAAGTCTAACATTTTTTAAAAATTGAAAGATTAAGTTGTGTGTTTTTTCAGGCAGAGAATACGTTTTTCTTTGTAACAAGCTTAGAAAATACAGTACTATTAAGCAATGTTTTTGTTTCAAGTAGATGGAACATAAAAATAAATCTCTACCAACTCTAAGATTTTGCTCTTTGACAGTCTTAATTTTCTAAACTGTCTTCAAAAAAAAGAAAAACACATATTTCAGACAAGAGCACCAATTAAGTGTGATCAACTCCAGTTGATTTAAAGACTAAGAGTGTATTGCAAACTGACCAAAACACCCTCCTACTGATTCAGAATAGTGGTAAAAACTGCAGCAACACACATACAAATACAAAGCATAGAATGCATAAAAACAACATTACTTAGAAAAAAGGCTATATTTAGACTACTGCAATAAAAAAGGAAGTGCATACATGAGGCTAAAAATAATTGTGGAAACATAAGATTGCAAAACTTAGACACTTAAAGATACTCCTTCCATCAATATCTACTCAGTCAAAAAGGGTTAAAAATAGCCTCAGGTACTGCACCTGCCTCTCTGACCCTTGTCATTTTTTGTTGTTCGCTGTCATGCTTTCCTATGTTTAAAACAAACTTCTCTCAGTACCCTGACAGAAATATCCACACCTACAGCAGAATAAAACTGACTATGCAAGTAAAGAAAAACAGGATTTTCATCCAACTCTTTAAAGGTACAGCTTTCTTCATCACCACATGCAGTATATAGGTTAAAAAAAAAAATCTCAGTTTGCTCTTACATACTTTTGGAAGTCTTGTATGCAAAATTTCAGACTGCAATTCCTTTTGCTTGCTCTAGTACAGGTTCTGAGGGTACAAGTTTAAGATAAAACAAACACAGACCTAGTTTAAATACTACCTCGTACTACATTATTATGATTATACCGCCTCGTCCTGAATGAGTTGCATTTTTATGTTTTTTGAAAATGTCATTAAACAACTGACAACACCCCTAATTCCTGACAAGTACACAAATCTGGTATCCTTGTGTTACTTCCCTTTAAAGTTTAGCCTATTCAACCACATCCAATGTAACCAGTAAGTAGCATCAGTAATATTAAAGTAATGCTCAAATCAATAGGAAGGTACTTTCACATCCACTAGAAATACACTACAGCTAAAAAAAAAAAATATATACATTAAAAATAATTATAGCCGTTATGGATAGCCATATGCTATCCATATTTTAGGAACAGCCCTTATACTTTTAAGGGCTAAAACTGGGCAAGGAAATAAGTCTAGACAGTGCTGTTACAGCCACTAACAGGAAGACATTTGTTAAATTTGATGATGTTAACATTGGCTATCTGCTTTGTCTGAAACAAGCATGATAATGACACATATTTCTCTATCCTTTATTCTGGAAAAATACTGTGCAGTATTGTATAGCAGTAATGTTTGGCAAAGTACAAAATTAGTCATCTTTTCATTCTATTGTTGTCTAATCAAAATTGTTGGAAAAGTTGTAAGGTCTTGGCAAGGGCTACACGTGGGTAGGTTAGCCATGCAGTTGAACTACTTAGCCTTAATGTTACCTTAGGCATTATTCTACTGTAAGTAATTAAATGTTTTCTCTCATCATAAACTGGTATCTCTCCATTGTTAAAAAAAAAAAAGATTAAAAGTATTAAAAACAACAACATGATGAGGTTTTATGCCACAAGAGATGCCATGTTGCCTTTTGAGTCACAGAAATCAAACAGAGCTCCCAAATATGAATCTCCTAGGAAGATTTAGGCTCTGATTTACACAAATTTGCACAAGGCTAGTCCCAGCCTGAATTCATTGCAGGGATGAGATTTTCCATATGAAAATGCTGACTCTTAAAAACTTCAGAATTAGGATTTAGTCTATATCATGTCAAGATCAGAAACATTTGAGAAATTTTATTTTTCCATGGTTTGAAAGGTTTGACTGTTGCTTGCATTTTTCACAATGCTAATTAAGTTTTCCCCACAGTAATAGTTTTTTCTCATCTCTTCTTCCATAAAAATCTTTTGTTTTCTTCTTACCACAGAGGTGAGAACAAAACAGAGACAAATACAACTGATGTGTTTTCATTTTCATTTTTGGTTTCATTTTCAGAAATGACTGCTATCCATAAAACGGGTAGCCTTTAGTTACTCCAGTTAACTGTTCCATTTTTTTCTTAATATCTTTGGCAACAGATCTCACCATGTATTAAACCAGGGTGGGAGAAAAATATAGGATCTAATTTTCAGGTGCAGAGTGCTGTCTGCAAATTCCATTACTTAAGTTGTATAAGCGGACCCATGAGAGCATTTACTAAAGCACCTCCCTTCCTAAAAAAAAAGAAACCAGCCTTTGCCAATGTGTTTGAAGACATACCAGGTGACCTTTATATTTGTAAGAAAACTCTATTAAAATATCTTCCTCCACCCTGCCAAATAACTCCATGCAAGCCCATTCAAGTGGCTATGCTTCCTCCAGTCCTGAAATTTATGGGCCCCAATTCTCATGCAAAGCTTTTAAATATTTCCCCTCACAAACACCAGAATTTAGCACGAACACACACACTGCTTCACTGTAACAGAGAGACCAGAAATGAACACATCCACAAGTGACACATCCTCGTCAGGGCCGAGTTAGAGAAGCAGCAACATTATAACCTAAATAGTGGAAGAGACCACTTTTTCCACTAGTCATGCTTCTCACCGCTCTCACCAACTGCGTGTCAGTAAATTCGTATTGTTTTCTTTATCATTATTTTCTCTTGGTCATTTATTTTCTCGGGAGTATTTCCTGTGATCTTACACAGCTGTGGCAACGGAGATCCCCGAGACCTGTGCGGTGAGCCAGTGTCAGGCCCAAGGGCAGGCTTTAGCATTTAAAATGAGGTAAAATACTACTTCTGGGAGGCTTTGGGAACCAAAATGAGGAGCGGGGTGTGGTGATGCAGGGAAGTGCTGAGCCCTACCCCGCACTGCGGGGCCGGAGAGACCAAATTCTCCTGTGCCTCACCAGGACCCAGCCCCACCAGGGAGAAGCAAGGCGAGGGAGAAAAGGGCCTGAG
>NW_010535343.1:0-22975 GCF_000687285.1 Phaethon lepturus
TCCCTAAAGCTCCTTTATGGAGCTTCCTTAGATCAGAAGGAAGTTAAAGCCCTATTCTGTAGAAACTTTCCAAACAGGACAAAATACTTCAGGCTCCTCAACTATCCTTTGTAGGATCAGGGTCTCATTGATTAGGTTTTCCTATCTCCAGAAATGGCCATAATCTTTTTTTTTTTTTTTTTTTTTTTTTATGGGCAGCTGCCCACTTGGATTCAGGGACAAGTTCACTGTATCCAAAACTCTCTGTCTCTCACTATCCCTTAGGTGGGGGACAGGTTTTCAGATACCTGCTGTAACAGATAAGATGTGAACACAATGTGTGGATCACTCTAAAGGCAAATCACTTTTACTTTGTTTGTAACATTACACACTGTCATAAATCTGGGGCTATAGAAAATGAAACTGGATGTTGTTTTTACATCATTGAACTATTTTGGAAAGCTAAAGTTTGAGGAAAAAATGCGTTGTTGTTTTTTTTTCAAGTACATCAATAATCTTCCATCTAATTTATATACCCACATCTGTCAGCTACCTCCAAACCCTCTTAGTGCAGTGGTATGGAAACATTTTTACTGAAAACTTCTTGGGAATACCTCAGAGAGTTCACATTCATATCTATTTAAGTGAGCAGATGAATAGAATCTATCTAACCTAATTGGGGGAGAGGAAAAAAAAAAATCAATAAAGCAAGCTTTCTGCTTATCAACTGTATCCCATTTCTTGTTGGTTATTGCTTGCACTGTGGCTTATTTGGAGGAAACCTTTGTTCAGACTTTAATTTGTTCTGCTCATTCCATGGTCATATCGTCTGGTTCAGTTTAATAAGTAAGGAGTAGCATATGGGAAGAAAACATTTTGGAAGACATATGTTGCTGGTGCAGTACATCCACCTGGCAAACACAGTTTCATTTTATTACTGCAATTTCAGAAGTGTTTTGTCATTATGGGAAAAATGTTAACTCATCTATTTAATTAATGAATCCACATCATAGGAAATATAACTTTATGTCATACAACAATAGTTTAATTTTTTCCAATATTATTACTGAATATATTTTCTTTTTTAAGATCTGGCCTAGTGCACCATATCTGCCTATTAAAATTCATAGAGTCAATGAAGACCCACACAAACAAATGGGATCTCTCATTATTGGAGCCCACATTTTCCATTATCACATTACCTGATAGGAGGAAGTGTCTTAGCTTTGGCAAAACCTGTTTCTCTGTGTTATAAAGTTTCTGAATAATTCCACCAGATATAAGTTACCTGACTCTGCACCAAAAAGGCAGAGATACAGTTCCCTGAAGTCAAAGCTTCCACAGGATCTGAAGGAGCCTGTCAGCTTCTGTGTTACCACCTGCCTTCCTTAGCTTTCTCCTGACATTGTTATTCTGGATCCTGTGCAAATCATACTGGTTTTTTTTTCTTTTTAATCTTCTTTTGAGGCATTGCCTTTGTGAGGATCCCTGAATAGAGGTGGAAGTCATAAATGGCAGTAGCAACTCTGTATGACATATCCTAATTTTGGATTATCCTGCCACTGTTTTGAGTATGCAACAACTAGCTCATAAGCTTCTACCATAGCAAAGGAAAGGAATACACTGCACTTCAACCTGCAGACCAAATTGTAGGTTAATGACAGAGTAGAAAAAACAGCATTCATCATCTCATGCTTCCCCAGGCCAGATTGATGACTCAGGGGAAAAACAAAAAAAAAAGAGTAAGGGGCTGAAAGCACCTGATATAATCTTTGATAATCACAGGCACAGGTGTTGTAATGTGAAATGCAATATAATGCTGCAGTAGAAATATTGCTTCAAGGAAATCTCTGTTAGACTCAAGAATGTAGTGTGTAAGTGATGAGAGAAGAAGCATCCACTTTATTATTCTGAACTAGACTTCTGGGAGCAGGCTGGTATTCCAAGACTGGTGATGTGCCTGTTATTGCATATACTAATTCCCAGGAAAACAAGGACATTCACTGTGGATGAAACCCAGCTTATCATTCCCTAAATGCTCCCAGTTTCCTCCCTTGCAGTAGAGTGCATAAGCTTTAGTGTACTTATATTGCCTGGGAAAAAAAAAAAAAAAGTGTAAAAAACAAAAGTAAAACAAAAACCCTCTCCTTGTGCATTGCTGAGAGAGAAAACTTGGTTAAGTTTTCTTGACTTTGAACTGTGGCATTATCAATTTTATGAATGATGCTGAACAATCCCATTTCTTAGGCATATGTTACACATTTAATTACAGAGATACTTATTTGTAGGGTTTTTTTCTCTTCAACAAAGAGACTCATATCCATTTAAAGGTTTTAAAAAAGGAAATAAGCCATAAAGCCCATATAATAATAATCCCTTGTGTTCCTATTAGGGGAAAATGTGATGAGTAATGGTGTCTACTTTATTCCCTAATGTATTGCCATGATACAACTGTC
This sequence comes from Phaethon lepturus, assembly GCF_000687285.1. NCBI lineage: Eukaryota > Metazoa > Chordata > Aves > Phaethontiformes > Phaethontidae > Phaethon > Phaethon lepturus. The sequence continues at coordinate 2,436 of NW_010535343.1, forward strand.
CTTATCTCCACCTTTTTTAACTTTTAATGCAGAAGCAATTCTCTAGTATGAGTTACAATTTAGTTCTTGCAATGATATTTCCTACACTTGGAGAAATGACTGACTCTGATTTCTGTAGGATTTTTTTCCACCACTTGTCACTATGCAAAATCTTATGGATATTTTGGAGAGAAAATGGAAGAATAAAATAAGCAACACTGCAAATATTACAGACTTTCTCCCTAATTTAGGAAATAGTATATATTACAAACTGTAATTTAATTCTGTGCCTATTGTTAAGAAGGCTGTAGTTTATCATAATTCTAACACAGCATAGTTAAAAGGATGTGAAGAGATTCTGAGACATCAGATTTCTGATAGATCTGCATTCTGAATTCACACGGGCCATTGCTTAGAAGTTAGCTGAAATGATCTGTTTTTATACTAATTTAATTGTTTTTATGCCAGTCTAAATTCTGCATTAGAAACAGACTTCATGGCACTGGTAACACTGCTAATTCTTCTAAAGATCTGGCTGTTTAAAGTTACCTGTTCATGCTATCTGCATAATGAATTGTCCTCTTCAAGGTGATAAATTATTTATTAGAGTAATGAACAAATAAATCAGGAGAGCTGGATAACTGAAACACACAGCTTTTGGCAAAGTAAGGTCTGAATGTTTACATTTATCACAGAAAAACCTTGACTTTGATGCAGACCTTTCAGAGGTGTTTATTAATCATTATCTCATTACAGTCTTGGTGGACTAATAGCTTTTTATTTGTCAGAATTGTTTCTGATTATGTAGTGCTGTTGCCCTAAAAATACAGATCTATTTACAGTATTTAACCTTCTACAAAATTGTTCAAAGGTAGCTTATTTCTAACATTGTACTTCATATTAAAACAAATCAAGATTAGTAACTTAAGACAGAGTAATTTCAGAGCTGGTGCCTGTGAAATGTGGCTCTCAGGTATGAAACTTAAAGCACCTCATGGGTTAGCTACAACACATAGCAGTGAATCACTGCAGAATTGAGAGTATTACTCTGGGAACAGGTCCAATACTTTTAGAATGTGGCAGGGAGCCTCTAACTGCAAAAAGATACATATTGGGTACATTAAGCATATTTTAGTGTTTATTAGTGAGAGATTTGGGATTTAAACTAGAATGTGCTCTGAAACTAATCTAAATACACATCTGCTGAAGGGTGAAATGGTATATACTGTAACTCATGAAAATAATGAGTGTGAACTAGTTTCTGAACTATAGCTCTACAATTTATTCAGATCAGATTTGGCAGAATCTTGTTAAAGGGCATATAATGAAGGGAGTGCATTCAGACCTGTATAAGAATTTAGCCACACAACTGCCATTAAATCATTGAGCGTTGTCTGATGAAAATCCCCTTAACTGCTTTGGAAGTTTGCAACCAATGAGTCCCATATTTCTTCTTTTTTTTTTTTTTTTTTTTTTTGTTGTGGCTTTTTTGGTTGTGTTTTTTTAAGTAAATTGGACTGGAGCACTGTGTTGAAAAAAATTACTGGAAAATGCCATTTTGTATTGCTATGGCAGAAGATGATAGGGAGAGTGAAATATGGGGGGGGACCTTTTAATGTCAAACCTTTAATATGCCTTATATAAAATATTCAAGGTAGAGCAGTAGTAACATGAAATTAAATTATCAGACTGGTTATCTATGAGACCATATATTAGACATGTAAAACTAGACATGTTAATGGGCACAACTTTTCCAATGTCTATGTTTAACAGTAAAATTTCTTGGTTTAGCAAAATAGCCTTTTCAAATAAACTCAGCTACACTTAGCTATACGTATAATTAATTGCAAACATACCAAGTGATTAGAAATTACAACCCTCAACATCAATTCATCTTAGTGGCACATGTTATTGATGTTGAAATACTGTTGATATATACCTAGCTTTGATCTGTATTTCGATGAATATATGGAACAATCTGTTTCCTTCATGACATCTTACTGCTGGAGTTGAAATCAAATTTAAGTTTTAAGTTGGAATCAGGACATCTAATGAGAGTTCATGGGCAAAGCTCTATCAAAATGAGAAATGTGGGCATAAGTCATTGATCAATGAACTGTTCCCTCTTGAAAAACTAAATGCTTTAATCCTGAGGCAGAATATGCACTTTCTGTTGGTCTCATGCATATAAATAGCCACTTTTGAGTCCCAGTTTCATCTGAGTGAAAACATCTCCATGTAGCTCTGAATGTAAAAGTTTTCCACTGCTCCCTTCCCCACTTTACTGTGATCAATGGGGAATTGACTTGAGTGGAAGAAGGGTCTGACCTACAAATTCAATTAAGCAAATTCTTGGTTGTTTGGTATCAGGTGCAAGATACCATTATTATTTTATTTTATTTTAACCCAGTGGTCTAAGAGGAACATGTAAACACATTTCTACAACATTTGAGCACTAAACTGAAAGAGGAATAAATCATTGGTAATTTAGTTATAAGCAATAAGGTATAAGCAACCCTTTACCTCTCCAGATACTTCTGGCTAAATGTATATCCTTGTCTGACTTCTAATAAATGCTTCATTTTGGTGCAACTTTCCTCAGAATTGCAAAGTATACAACACATATCATCACTGCTGTCTTATAAGTGCTAGTACAGGGAATAATGAGTTCTTCACTTCCTTGATTAACATGTAAAGTTGCTTTCAGAAAAAGAAAAACTCATTTAGCACCTTGAATGTCCACAAGAGATAGTCTTGTACTGGAACAGCTCACATTCATGTGGACAAATAGTGGAAAAGAAACAGCAGGGGAAACGTTTGGAGTGTTTTTTTAAAGGAAAATCTATGTTAAAGAACTTGCCCGACTCACACAGAAATTTTGTGGCAGACATGACACAGTAAACAGCTTTACTTGACTCTCTGTCCTTTTACTTTTTAAATTACATGCTTTTGTGTCATTTGGATTTTCAGATGCATGTAGCTCCCATTCACTCTAGCTGAAATCAGTTGGAGCTGCAACGTCTTCTGAAAATCAAACACCGTAAAAAATCAGGCTGACAATGTAGAACTGCAGACTGCAGCATTAGCATTTTATTTTCCAATACCTGTGCACTACAGTCTCGCAAATTCATTTTAGATAGTAGGCAGCCCATTTGAAAGGCTCACACCAGGCACCATACTGCACTTGAGCCTTTCAGCGTCTCATGCTGCAGTCACTTTATTGAATTAACACACCTATTCTTTGCAGACTACTACATGGATACAAAAAGGATTAAATAAGAGGATACCGGATGGGAGGGAAAAGAACCAGTCATATTCTCATGCCACCCACTTCACAATTCTTGCTCTCAAATACTACAGATATAATAAATACTAGTTCTCTTACTAGGATGAACTTTCCCTGATATTTATTCTGGTTTCTTTTTTTCCTTTCTGCTGTTGCAGTAAAACACTTTGAGTCAGGAAAAAATACTGATTTACGTACTGCTCAGACTTTCAATTTACTTATCCAGGATAACTGAAAAAAATGGACGTAAAAGGATTTGCTTCCTCCCCTCTCAGCCCCCACCATCTTCGCAATATCAGTGTGGGGTTTTTTCCTGAGTAATGAGTAGTTTCTTTTTCTCTGGTAACAATGTCTCTCAGAAGTTCTCTAATGATTAAACTTAATGCCTACGGAAACACGTTGTTCTGCTCTTCTTTTCCTGAAACATTTCAGAATATCAAATATTCCCTGGTCTGAAGTAGGAGAATAGCTACTGAAGTGTAACTCAGAATACTGAATACCAAAGTATTCTGAGTTATTAGTTAACCTGAATGTTATTAAATAACATATTACATAACTCCATTAGTATCCAAACTTATTCAGAAAGGCAAGTATGTAGTATCCATTTTACAAATGGAGAACCCGAGACACTAACATCCCTTTTTCAAGGTAGAACTGAAAACACAGTGCCTCAGTTTCTTCATTCCTGCCTAACTGCCTTGCTCACAGAACCACACGAACAACTCAGTTCACTACAGTTTTGGATGTACAGCATCTTGAAGACTTAATACAGCCAAAATTATTGGTGTTCTTACTGGGAGCCTCATCTGTGTAGTGACTTAGCTAAAATTAAATACATTAGCAACAACTCATCCAGTAGTGAAATGCAACAAATGTTTCAGTGAAACATGACCTCCCTTCACCCATACAACAAAAATATTTTGGAATGAGGTTACAAGGGTGGATATCTGAATAGCTGACAAGGCAAGGCATAATATTGTGTTACTGCTTTTCGGAGGGGGAAGGGGAAAAGAGAAAAGAGTGCAGAAGAAAACTGGTCTTTTAAATAATTCTACCACATTAGTTGGCTGCAGTATTGCTTAGAAATGCTGAGGCCATAGAGGTAGGTTCATGACACCAATGAAAATGTGTATGAGATGCCTATAATTAATTCAGACATCTGTTGAGCAATGGCATTGAACTACACATAAGCCAATATATGGGTTGCCATAATTCTGCTTAAGTATTGTTCTGCTGAAAATACTCAGCAATTAAGAAACTACTAACTTCAGACAGAAAAAAAACCCCATATTTTTGGAAGGTTATTATTAAAATGGTAAACTGGAAGACTACTAATTACACAAGTGCATAAATATTTGCAGGCTCAAGTTTTAATATATAATGATTTAGATATAATACTCTGTGTTGCAATGGAATAAGATATCACAGATGCTTACATTTGCACATATTATTATAAATATTTCTCTAAAGATTGCATACTTCTAGGATAATCAGAGTGAAGGTCTCTGTGTTTCAAATTAACCAACATAAAAAAAAATGTGTTTAAAAAACATATGATTCCACCTCACTTGGGTGAGATACCAGTTACTAGAAAGCATAAGTCTGTCCGTAGCCTTTAGTAATACATACTTTATGCAAACATATAGGTTGGAGGAGACCACTAGAGGTTATGTGGTCAATCCCTACTGTTTAGATTAGGTCCAGTCAGAGGAGTTGCTCAAGGCCATGCTTAGTGAAGTCTGATTATCTCCAAGCATGGAAATACCACTGCATGTCTGGGCACCTCTTGCAGTGTCTAACCACCATCATGGTGAAAAACATTTTTCTTGTACTTATTCAGAATTTACCACGTTCCAACCTGTGCCCATTTGCCTCTCATCTTTCTGTTGTCCATCTCTGAGAAGATTTTGGCTTGGTTTCCTCTACACTCTCCCATTATGTAATAGTAGACAGCAGTAAGATCCTCCTCTATTTTCTCTACCTCAAGCTGGATAAATCCAGATCTCTCAGCATCTCGTCATATACCATGTGCTTCAGCCTGTCCTCTGACCACCTTTGTGGTCATCCTCTGGTATGTTCATGTTGCTTTTGTGTCCATTTTTTGTCCCCCATTCTGGGGGAGCCCAGAAATGGACACAACACTCCAGATGTGTCTCATCAGGCCTGAGCAGATGGAAAGGATCACCTCCCTTGCCCTGCTTGAAATGCTCTTCCTAATGCAGACCAGGATGCTGTTGGCCTGCTTTGCTGCAACAGTATGTTGCTGGGTCATGGACATCTTGGATTTATGGACCCCCAGGCCATTTTCTACAAAAATGCTTTCCAGCTACTTGTTCCCTAGCCTCTGCTGGTGCATGGGGTTGTTCCTTCCTACGTGGAGATCTTGGCATTTTCCTTTGAAATTTATGAGATTCCCATCAGCCCATTTTCCCACCTTGTTTAGATCCCTCCCATCAGCCCTGTCCTCTGGTGATTAGCCAGTTTGACATTGTCTGTAAACGTGCAGGGTGCACTGTATGCCATCATCTAGACGTTAAGAAGAAAACATTAAACAGAAGTGGCCTCAGTTTCTACTGGAGAGAGCACAACTAAGAAAACAGCTGCCAGTTGGATTTAGTGCTGATTGCCACAGTTTGAGCCCAGAGATATAGCCAATTTTCAACCCATCTTACATCTCACAGCTTTGACTCTAAGTACGAAGTGGAAGGCTATGTTGTAACCTTAAGTAAGTTATTAAAGTATACAGGCAGAGGGCCAACTCTAGTCCCAAATCAAATGAGTCTGATTGATAGCAATGTGAGAAACTGCTGGACACTGCAATGGGAAAGGGGTTGGCAGACCCCAACTTCAGGCTAAACAAGTAAGAATGAATGTGACAAACTACAACGCATTACAAATGGTGAAAGAGGAGTACCAGGACTGATTCTGGGTGAAAGATGTCAAAGTAGAGGGAAGCACAGGTTTACTGGGTTCAATGTCCAAAATTATGATATAAGGGTGGAAAATCTGCAAAACCAATTGAGCAAAGAAAGAGTAAACGGGACACGTTCATTGAGAAATAGGAAAAAAAAGGGAATATAAGAAAAGCAAATAATTTGATTGAGCTGTCTGAGAGTGCTGTTAAGGAGAAACAAGGGTGGTACAGCTGCATCAGGGAAGGGGCACTGGGAGTTGAGCCAACAAGGCCAGCAGGGCCATGCCTTTTCCAGAAAAGGCAGTCCTACAGTACCTGAACAAGAAGAGCAAAGCAGGATTGGGGATGGTAACCAGAGACAGCCAAGGATCCAGATAACCAAACATGTCCATAATGACAAGGCAGCTCCAAGGTCAAGCTGGAAAGGCAAGTCTGTGGTTCAGGCTCAGGATCAAGAGGGTACATGACCAGGCACAAACATATCAACAATATAGCTTGGGCAGGAAGTCTTCAATGTTGATCCCAAACAAAGGGAGGCCAGGACCTTGTTTCTCCCAAATCTCTGTCATCCAGCTCTTTCCCAGCCGTTTGATCCAAGATTCCACAACTGCATTAAATCATAGTTGTCCTTGAGCACTGGTAGCAAAAACCCTCGGAAGGAGAGAGGAAGGAAAAGGTTGCAGACACCATTGGTGCACTCAAGGCCCTGATGAACCACTAAAGAGCCCTGCACCTGATCAGTGCAGCCTGCAGTAGGACAATAAACCTGTTCTGACTATACCCCATGTGCCCAATTTCCTTTCCTGCTTGTGGGACATATTGCAGTGCCAAAAGGGACAGACCGGATGCCCCTAACACAAGGTAAACAATAGCCAGTGTTCTTTCCTTATGCACATAGTCATGTCATAATAGTCAGGTTGGCAAGGCACCATTTGCCCTTGGTTAATCCTTGCTAGCTGTTCCAAATCACCACCATATCTTTCATAGGCCTAGAAATGGCTAGAAGATGGAGAAGAATCTTACTAGGAACTATGGTTCCCTGACCAGCCTGCAATTCTGTGGATTCTTCATCTTGCCCTTTTTGAAGATGGGAAGGTATTAGCAAGATTTATTAAAACATGTTATGTATTAAAAAAAAAAACTAATTCAGAAGCAGTATGCCTTATGTATGTTTAAAAACACCTATAGAAAAAGAAAATGTATCTCAAATTTCCCCTCATCAAATAGTCCTCTTAAATTTGTTTTCCCCTTGTGCTCCTCCTCTCTTCCAATAGTCTCACAGACATCCATAGACTTGTCCTTCTGTAACAATTGGGTATCCCCAATTCTTTGCAGGTGTGTGAGGGTACCTGTTATCCAAAGACTTGCTTTCAAATACTGTTTTTTTGAAAGCTTATGTTTTAGATCCGTTTTTTCTTTTTTGAGTTTTTAACTATAAAACGTATGGTAACATCATTCTTAACTCACAGGAAGGGTATTATAATTCAGGTATATTAACCTGAGAATGTCAATGCTGGGAATGTCAATACTACAGATAAGCTGTGAGCTTTTGATAATATTTGCATTATAACCTGATCAGAAGAGATAATGATATTAGAAGTGCACAGAAAGTCTTTTTCTTCACATCAATCCAGTCTACCCAGCATTTTTAGGTATACTGTTCTACAAGTAAGCTCCACAACATGTCCTTCACACCTGCTGGTCTACAAACAGGGGGTTTAGCTGTTCTGAGGACATCAGTAACAGACTTCCTGAGGACACTGCGGAATCTATATTTTGGGTTACTTTTTCTCTTCCTTTAGTGTGAAGAAAAGCATGGCTGCTGAACTTGAATGTCAATATTTTCCAAAAGTACTATTCCTAGATTCCTGTATTTATATAGACTGCCTAGGTGTGCAGATGGATAGCTCAGATTCACTATTCGCCAACAAAAAATTAATTATTGATGAATGGTACAAAGAACTAAGTGCAGTATTTGTTATATAACCTCTTACTTATGACATTTTGTGTCTAACAAGAACCTTGAATTTATACCGTCAATATATATGCCAATATCTATGTAGGTCCATGTATATGTAGGTGTATCTCTTTGATACTAAGATTTCTTAAAATCTGAAGATGGCAGGTGCATGTGTTGTTACAAACCAGTACAAAATGACAGCATTTCCAAACCCTGCTATTACATTACAAACTTTACTACATATGCCACCACTACTCTTCCTACACCAAAAAAGTCCATGAACACAGGGCTTTGAGATACAAAGTATCCACAGGAACTCAACTGCGGAGAATCTTTTATGGCAGTTGAGGAAAGGAGGGAAGTGTGGGATATGCACACCCCTGTTGAAATTAAAGTTTTTCCAGAGAACCCTAGAGAACCATGAAAACCTAGACGTGTTTGTAGGGTGACTGGTTCCTTGGCAGTAAGGTTTATTGGAGCTGCATAGTTACATCCATACCTCGAGTTGTCATTTGTTCACCTGAAGATATATAAGCTTTTCTGCAAGATCACAAACATGAGCCAGTTTGGACAGGTTAGTCTCTCTCCCACCTAATTTCTACAGGGATATGTACTATATTCTGTGGAAATGCCAGACCAGTCTCATTCAAGATTACTATTGCACAGGTCCTGAGCTGCACAAATCAAATAGAATCATAGAATCAGAGAATGGTTTTGGTTGAAAAGGACACTTAAAGGTCATATAATCCAGTCCCCTGCCATGGGCAGGACATCTTCCACAAGATCAGATTGCTCAAAGCCTCATCCAACCTGAACCTTGAACACTTCCAGTGATGGAGCATCCACAACTTCCCTGGGCAACCTGTTCCACTGTCTCATGACCCTCAAAGTAAAATATCTCTTCCTTATATGTAATAGCTTAAGCTGTAGAGGTGAATATACGGTTCTGCAAAGGACTCTGCTGAGATGATTTCCATGCTGCTTGAGACAGAATTGCTTGTGGAAAGGGAAGACAAAGAGTGCAGAAGGAAGAAACAAGGAGGTGAGTGACACAAGATGGTCTAACAAGCCCTATTCATGTAAGCAGCTCTTAACCAGTCAAGTGATCTTAATGAGGACTGGAAGTGGTGGCATGAATAAAGACTATCTACGTCAGGACTACACACTTGGGTGATGACAAGTGATTAAAGTAATGATTCAGAGCATCAGGCCTTTAAAACGTGTTGAGATGGCAAATTAAGAGAGACCTTAACCTTCCATAAACTGACTCTTAATTACTTATAATTTTGAAGAATCATATTGCCTGATTTAAAGGTCTCTGGACTCAAGCCCTCATTTATGGAAACAGGAAAGTATTTGGGAAATGGGAAAAATAAATTAAATGAACTATGCATTTTTATTTACCTTTTAATTCAGCCAAGAAGCACCATCCCTACAGAAAATATGTCCTACTAAAAACCTTACTCATTTTAACTTACAATCCACAGAAAGCAAACAACACTAGCCTTCATCAAAGGTTTGAACCAGTTTTTGAAGAGCAGACAGCTGTGGTCTTGTAAGTCTCTGTTTTTTTTCTTGTCTCAGTGTGCTTAAGTAAACAGAAGCAAACTCTTTCCTTTGTGTGAGAAATAGAAGGATTGTAAAAATGCCTTAGGTCCGCTTGGAATTCATCCAAACTAAAGAAATTAAGTTTCTGTCTGTAGCAATACTGACATTCCTCCTTCTTCCACTTCTCACCCTCCCCGCTGAAATCTTAAAATATCAGCTTGAGCTGCCCACCCCTACTCTTTGGAATTTTATCAGGTTACTTATCAAAACTACCTTCATTTGTATCTGCTTGATAATTCCTGTGAAGTAGGAGAGGAACACATGCAGTCTCCTGAGCTGCCATTCACAAGAGATGATGTGCAGTTTATAAAAGAAATCATTTTCCTTGCACTCCCATAATGTGAAATATGGTCCTTTTAAATTTTTTTATTACCAACATGTTGCTGCTTCTTTTCAAGCTTTTGTTCCCCGTGGGAACACCTTTTTTTTTTTTTTTTTTTTCCCTCCCCTGCAGGGAATTAAAGTAGATCAAACAGAAGCAGAATGAATAGAACAGTCCTTCTTTTAACTTATCTATTTTAAAATACAAAACCCCCAAACTAAACCAAACAAAAAGTTTCTTATATTTTCAAGAATATATTTTAAAGTAAATAAATAAAATGAATCACAAAAACAAATTTGGCTTTCAAAATTTCTTTAACTGTAATTCTATTGTGTTTGAAGGGATCTCACTATAAACCCCAATGATTTTCAGGTTGCTCTGAAGGTGAACTGAGTTAAATTCCCCTTTAAAATGTATAAGAAAATACCACTAATCTGTAGAAACAATGCCACTGTCTTTTTTTGTTAGCAGAATGACTGTTTAATATGCTGTCATTCATTTAGCTGAGTATCTGATAATCATTGTACCTTTCCCACAGCACTGGCACCTGTGCTTCTCCAGAATTTTTGCACTATTTTATATTCTGCAGTATATCTTGGCAGTTAAATAATTTCTTGCCAGTGAAACAAACAAACAAAGAAACAGAACTTTCTCAAAATAGTATTATGACTACTTCAGTGCCTGTGCAACTTGTTTAAAAGAAAGAAAAAGATATCTGAAAGGAAGTATTACTAGATTTGTTCCTTAGGCTGAATGTTGCTAAAAAAACAATTCTTCCTCACCTACCACATAGCATAAACAGCAGTGACAAAAGTGTTTTCTTCATGATATTCACTAATCATGCTCTGCAGAATGGAAGTTAACTTTTTCTCAGCCTGATAAAGACAACTACCCACAAGTGACAGTTCATTTGAGTTTGGGTTTCACAAGTCTTTAAGAAAGGGTAGCCTTTCTAGGAGAAGGTAAACTGTGCCCATTACTTCATTCTGTTGAGTTCCTTTTACAGAAGAAAGCAAGGAAATAATTTTCTAAATAAATTCCATCCACATATTAGTGGATTTATTTCTTTATACTCAGTTTGTTCTCAACAGAGTATTGGTAAATGCCCCTGGAGGGAAGCAGTGATGCTGCTGAGGATGGGAGGGCAGGTAAAGGCCCCTCTGGGAGAGGACCTTCCAGCTTTGAAGGGTGTTGAGCAGAAAAAACACAGTCTCATCTAGGACTTAGGAGCCTGGTGCCCACAGACAAGGAGTTGGCAAGGGGATCACAGCTGCATCTTGGACGGGGTGAAAAGAGCTTTCTTCTGGGGGTAGAGCGCGCTGCAAAGGTTTTCTGCAATATTGAAGTTCTTGAAGTCTGACATTAAGAACCTGACTTGCAAGGAGAAAGCAGGAAGGAAAAGAGAGCTTTGCAAGTTTTCTTTTTCAAATTTTCTGCTCTGCCTCACCTACTCATTTTGAGTTTTCTCGGTGTAAGAATTCAAGTATTGCAGCTTACATTCTAATGAAACCTGCTTTTTTCGTCTGTTTGTTTACAAGTTTTTGCTGTTCTGCAAGGAAGTTCTTCTAAGGCAAAAGGCCAGGAAGATAAATTCCAAAGCCAATTCAATCTTCTGTAACAATCTGTGTTCCTCAGTGCCAATTCTAAATTTACCTAGAATGTATCTTAACATATTTTGGCAATCTGTACATGTACATTCCCTCCTACACATCTGTTCACGTTGAACATTTGTTCAGCACTGAGCATAACAAGTTCCAAATTTGGACTTTTACATGCTATTTATATTCTGAAGTCGCAATAATTATTTGTTGAGGTTAAAAAAAAAGTTTTAATAAATATTCATATTATTTTATCATTATAACAACTTGTGTTGATGAGAAATCACTTTTCTGCTGTATTTGCAAATAAAAAAGGTCATCACAGAGCCTTTCACCAGGACTACTGACTGTTTCAGATTTTTTCCAAAACAATAAGATAGGCCACTTGTCGTAGTGATGTGAACAGAGAGAAGTCATTCATTATTGCCAATCTTATCATCAGACACAGTCTGGCCATATTAAAAATGGTTTTCTTCCTCCACCACATAAACTTTTTGAGCAGTGCTAAGGATACTCCCATCACAAAAAAGTATAAAACCATGAATGGAATGATCAAGAATTGCAAGTCCCTGTACTTTAGCTTATGAATATCTAGTCAAGGTTACAAAGTTATTTGCTGGATATGAGTTAGATTTGCCCATAAAAGTCACTGTGAAAAGGCTGTGGCTACATTTAACTTAGACATGTAAGGTAGTGTATTGTTTTTTACACACGCATGGATTAGACATAACAAACTATTTAAAGTTACTCTTATTTGACCACTTTGGCATTATTCATAGAACTGTAGAAATGTCCGTGATTTAAAAGGTCAAGAAATCAGCCATATTCCCCACAACACTGCAAAAATGTGTAGGAAGCTGCCCGGTTTGTAGGAGCAAAAAGATTCAGGCTCATAGCTTCAGTGAATTAATCCTGAGTTTGGTATCAGCTTCTGCTTCAAACTCTCCAACAAACTTTTCACTAATCTGAAATATCTAACCACAATGAGTAAGGAGCCAAACAAAGAAAATCTCTTTGCCACTCTTTTCTGCATGCAGCTTTTTCTATGTGATAGAAAATTTAGAGATTAATTTTGGCTCAGTGTTGTTGAAGAAGCTACAAGTCTAAAAATACTTGATTTAGAATTATTGTGGCAGGTGAAGAAAATGGCAACAACTATCCCTTTTTCAATTCACCTCTGTCCTTTCTCATATTCAAGAACACTAGTAAAGGTTAGGTTGGATAAAGGAAAAGAGAGCAGGGAAGAAAAATCCACATGCTGTAAGTACGAATAAGCACAGATTAAAAGAAAAAAAAAGTCACCTGTAACTATTCCTTGGCTTTGGATGGCTTTACACCAAGTTAATTCCTTTATTTATACAAGGATGTAAGATGAATCAAACCAGTGAATTGTACAACATGTAATCTAAACATTTCAACTATCTCAGATCTTCTTTCCTATCCAAATAGGATTCTGGAAATTCCCTTTCTGCTCTGACAGTTTCCAGGAGGAGAGGAATCTTTTGCTCCTTATTTAGCCTGGTATCTTACCTTCTCTCTGTTCCTGACCTTTCTGTGCACAGTGATTTATGGAACAGAGAGAGGGTAAGAAGAGAATGCCAAGCACTGCTCAAACAACAGAAGCAAACTTCAGATGACCTTTCCTGTAACTGGGCAACGTGAGGATATCTCCTTGCTTTCAGTTCACATACAAAAAGATTGGTAAAATCTAATTATTTAATAATCTGTTCTCTCCACCATGAAATGCCCAAAGTTTGGATAGCACTTTAAGACAGTGCAAATAGTGTGGATCTCTGTAGGTGACAGGATTTCATAGTTACAGAAAATGTAGTTTTAGTCAGATAATGGAAGTTCCTTACTTTGTCAAATGCAAAAGGCTAACATACACTCCACTGTTTCAGCCCAGCATACCACCTGAAATGAAAAGCATCGTTACCTTTCTTGCCCGGTTATAATATTCCCATCTGCTGAGTTCTTACCTTTGCATGTGGAAGCTTGGGTTTTTAAACCATGGAAGAGCCTTCAAGAGACAAGGTATGTTGGGGCCCGACAGGATCCACTTGTCCTGATGGAGAAAACGGGTCTTTGGGCATAAGATGGTGGGGCTGATTGAGAATGCTTTAAACTAGAATTGATGGGGAAAGGGGATACCAACAGGATTGCAGTAGGTAAGACAAGAGTTGGCATGGCATCACTGGAGGGTGGCAATCCTAACAGGAACATTTACACTGCTCCCAGGAGCATGGAGGGCTCAGGAGCATATCTGAAATGCTTGTACAGCAATGCTCACAGTATGAGAAATAAACAGGATGAACTAGAAGCTTTGGTCAGCTCTCAGAGCCATGATACCATTGTTAGGGCGGGCTACAGGCTGTTCAGGAAGGATAGGCAAGACACGTGAGGTAGAGGTGTCACACTATACATAAGGGACAGGATTGATTGTACAGCCCTTACAGTTAGTGATGAAGTGGTTGAGAGCCTCTGGGTAGGGATTAGAGGGATGGAAAAGAAGGATGTCGTAGTAGGTATCTACTACCAATCACCCAGCCAGGATGTAAGCACTGATGAGGTATTCTATAGGCAAATCGGAGAAATTTCTGGATCAGTAGCCCTTGTCCTTATGGGATATCTCAAATTCCCAGACATCACCTGGGAATATCATACTGCTGAGCAGATGTTGGAAACTACTGAAATTTGTAGGAGATAACTTCTTGTCACAGGTACTCAGCGAGCCAACTAGGAAAGAAGCTAGACTTGCTATTTGTGAATAGAGAAGGACTCATGAAAGATGGAATGGTAGATGGCTGTCTCAGCCACAGTGATCATGTGTATTGAGTATGGCCAGTGCTTGCATAGCATCAAGGCTGTCGCTCCAACCTTTCCGCCCATCCATAGGCTGGGAGTGGGCAAGATCTTGGGAGGGGTCATAGCCAGGACAACTGACCCAAACTGGCCAAAGGGATATTCCGTACCATATGATGTCACCTCAGCAATAAAAGCTAAGAGGAAGGGGCAGGGAGGGCATTCATTTTCCGATGTTTGTCTTCCAAAGCAAATGCTACATGTCCTGAAGCCCTGCTTATTGGGAAGTGGCTGGATATCACCTGTTGATGAGAAGTAGAAAGTAAATAATTTGTTTTATTTTGCTTCCGTGCGCAGCCTTTGCTTTCTGCTAAACTGCCTTTATCTTGACCCACGAGTTTGCTTATTTTTTTGCCATCCTAATTTCTACCCCATCCTGCTGAGGAGGGGAGTGATAGAACGGCTTGGTGGCACCTGGCATCCAGCCAAATTCAACCCACCACATCATGAAATGGTTGAGTTTAAAATTTTCAGTGTAATGAGAAAAAAAGACAGCAGAGTTTCTACCCAGGACTTCAGGAGAGCAAACTTGAAGCTATTCAGGCTGCTATTTAGCAGAGTACCCTGTGAATCCACTTTTGAGGGCTTAGGAGTCCACAAGTGCTGGTCAGTCTTTAAGGACCACCTTTTAGAAGCATAGGAGCAAGCAATTCCACTATGTTGTAAGACAAGCAAGTAGGGCAGAAGACCAGCTTGGTTGAACAGGGAACAACTCGTGGAGCTCAAGAGGAAAAAGAAATTGTATGATCTCTGGAGGTCAGGCTTCACAGGAAGAGTACAGAGCTGTGGTTTGTTTATGTAGGGAGAAGACATGAAAGGCCAAAGCTCAATTAGAGTTGAAAGTGGCCAGTGTTGCTCCAGATAACAAGGCGGCCTTTTTTGAGTATGTTAATAGCAGGAGGAGGTCTAAAAAAACATTGTACCAATACTTGTTGAAGATGGTCATCTGACTAATAGAGATGAAGAAAAAGTGGAGGCATTCAATGCATTTTTTGCTTCAGTGTTTAATAATACTGATAAACCTTGGACTGCTCAGTCCCCTGAATCAGAAGACCACAAGTGTGGGAACAGTGACTTTCCATTTGTAGACACTGAAATTATAAAAGACCAGTTGTATCATCTGTATGTTCACAAGTCCATGGGGCTTGATGGTATTCATCTCAGAGTACTGAAGGAGCTAGTGGATGTTATGGCAGGCCCCCTCTCAATCATCTAACAAAGGTCGCAGGAGTCTGGGGAGATCCCTGCTGACTGGAAGCTAGACAATGTTATTCCAAATTACAAAATGGGAGTGAAGGAAGACCCAGAGAACTACAGACCTGTTGGTCTAACCCCTGTTCCTAGAAAAATTACAAAGAATATCATACCTGGTGCTAATGAAAGGCACTTAAAGAATAATGCTGTTATTTGGCATAGTCAACATGGGTTCACAAAAGGAAAGTCCTGTTTAACTAATTTATCCTAACTAACTGATATCCTTCTATGATAAAGTTATAGGATCATAGAATCATAGAAGAGTTTGGGCTGGAAGGGACCTTCAAAGGTCATCTAGTCCAGCCCCGCTGCAATGAGCAGGGAGATCTTCAACTAGACCAGATTGCTCAAAGCTCCATCCAACCTGACCTTGAATGTCGCCAGGGATGGGGCATCTACCACCACAGAGGTAGCAGATGGGCAACTTGTTCCAGTGTTTCACCACAGTCTGTAAAAAATGTCTTCCTTCTATCTAGTCAAAATCTACCCTCTTTAGTTTAAAACCATTACCCCTTGTACCTTGTACCCTGCTAAAAAGTCTGTCCCCAACTTTCTTATAAGCTCCCTTTAAGTACTGGAAGGATGCAATAAGGTCTCTCCAGAGCCTTCTCCAGGCTGAACAACCCCAACTCTCTGTCTTTCTTCATAGGAGAGGTGTTTTTGCGACCCTCTCCAACAGGTGCACATCTTTCCTGTGCTGAGGGCTCCAAAGCTGGATGCAGGACTCCAGTTGGGCTCTCATCAGAGCCTAGCAGACAGGCAGAATCACTTCCCTCCACCTGCTGGCCACTCTGCTTTGGATGCAGCCCAGGAGACAGTTGGCCTTCTGGGCTGCAAGCGCACATTGCCAGCTCATGTCCAGCTTTTCATCCATCAGTAGCCCCAAGTCCTTCTCTGCAGGGCTGCTCTCAATCCCTTCATCCCCCAGCCTGTATTGATACCAGGGGCTGCCCCGACATAGATGAGGGTTGTCACCCACATAGTGGATAAAGGGGCGGTGGATGTAGTTTCTTCTGGATTTTAGTAAGGTTTTTGATACTGTCCCTCACAGCACCCTTCTGGACCAGTTTTTCAACTATGGCATGAGTGCGTTCATGGTGTACTCAGTGAAGGGCAGAACTCAAAGGGTTGTGGTGAATGAGGCTACATCTGGCCGGGGGCCCCCCCCGCGGTGGTGTTGTTCAGGCTTCAATTCTAGGGCCAGTTCTGTTCAATACATTTATCAGCTACCTGGATGGAGGAGACGAATGTGTCATTAGCAAGTTTGCTGATGATATCAAACTGGGAGGTGCTGTTGACTCTTGAGGGTCAGGAGGCCTTGCAGAGGGATCTAGACAGGTTGGAATATTAGGCTATGATTCATGGGATGAATTTTAACAAGTCCAAATGCCAAATTCTGCACCTAGGACTACGGAACTCTCAGCACAAATCTAAATTGGGAGAGGAGTGGCTGGAGAGGACCCCTGCAGAAAGGGATCTGGAGGTGTTGGCCGACAGTAGGCTCATCAGGAGTCAGCAGTGTGCCCTGGAAGCCCAGAGGGCAAACTGCACCCTGGGGTGCATCAAACACAGCACAACCAGCCAGTGAAAAGGGGGGATTATCCCGCTGTATTCAGCATTGGTGCAACCTCACCTTGAATACTATGTGCAGTCCTGGGCCTCACAATTTAAGAAGGCTGTGAAGGTCCTTGAATGTGTCCAGAGGAGGGCAACAAAGCTGGTGAAAGGGCTGGAAGGAGGAGCGGCTATGGACTTTGGGTTTGTCCAATTTGGAGAAAAGGAGGCTGGGGGGAGACCTCATTGCTCTCTACAGCTTCCTGAGGAGGGGAAGTGGAGGGGGAGATGCTGATCTCTTCTCCTTGGTATCCAGTGATAGGACACGTGGGAATGGTTTAAAGCTGCACCAAAGGAGGTTCAGACTGGACATTAGGAAGTATTTCTTTACCGAGAGGGTGGTCAAACACTGGAACAGGCTTCCTAGAGAGGTGGTCAATGCCCCAAGACTGTCAGTGTTTAAAAGGCATTTGGCCAATGCCCTTAACAACATGCTTTAACTTGGTCAGCCCTGAATTGTTCAGGCAGTTGGACTAGATGATCATTGTACGTCCCTTCCAACTGAAATAGTCTAGTCTACTCTAACTTTTTTGTTGATATTTAAGTGAAATTATTTTGCCCGGAGTAGCTTATTCTTTACCCCTTCCTTCCAATCCAGTATCCCACTAACTACATTTCCTTGAGTTCTTTTAATTGGGACAGGTTACCACACGTGCAGAGTAGGGTGAGGACATAGTTGCCACGAAGATACTGAAGCAATTCATACTCATGCCTTTCCTCCCTTTTACCTGCCCAGCAATAAGATGGGATTCATTGCTCCAGTTTATATTGTCACCATTTTTGCTCTCCAAAACACAGAAATTCTAGGAAAATCACCTCAGCAAATAAGCAATTTTCCAGCAATTAAGGAATAATTGAGGAATTAATAAGGGAAAGTAAGCAGGAGAGGGAAAAAAAGGAATGAAGATATTGAAAGTTTTCAGAAAAACTTGTCTTTAGTGACTTGTGTTCACTGTAACAGCTAGGGAAATAGTTGTGGAACAGATGGACTGGCTTTGCTCTGTATTCCACTGGTACAAAGTAGGAGCAATGTGGGTGGTCACGAGTTTGCAGAAGAGGCTTCACAGTGGTTCCAGAATTTATCGATACCTACTGAGTTGTAACAGAAAAACCAGTCTTTTTCATATGACTGACACTGATAAGGGCTGTGGATTTTCTTTCATTTTCAGTTCTCAGCATATCAACAAATACGCATAGCACATATATTATGTTACTTTTCTGTTGTCTTTATTTTGTAATGGGGAAACAACAGAAAAGACAGAATCATTTGCTCAGGTCCATTGCTCTTGATTTGCATGTCTTGACCAATGGATCATTTTGGATCCACATAAAATTACCCAGTGTTCTCAAATTGAATGTTACTATTAGTTTCCCAAAGTTTCATAAATTTCATGCTGAAATTATACATGAAAATATGAAATTAGTAGCTGAAATTTGCTACTCAATATTGTTATTTCTTATTCCACTGTTAAAGATTTACTGCTATAACAAAACAAGAAAAAACAGCCAAAAAATAACTTCTTGAAGTGAATGACATGATAGTACACAATGCAACAAATAATAAACATTATCCTGGAAAGAAAAACTGGTGACTTTTTTGCAAGCTGTGAGCTAAAAGAGAAACAAAAATGTGAAAACCTGATTTTGATCCATAACCATACTTTTACTAAACATCTGAATATGTCTCTGTCTCAAAGTTTCTGAATTTGCTGAGCAGAATCACAGAAGACTAATTTCCTTGCCACATATAAATTCAAATGAATTTGTTCTGTTGGAAAATTGCTAATTTAATACCTTAAGCAAGGGCTGATTCTTTATTTTCCAGCTGCAGTGGAATGTTTTACACAGTGCTTAAAAATTGATAAAGTATAATTTAAAATTCTGGCAGATTTTGGAAAGCATTAGACATTCAAAGAGAATACCCAGTTTTGAATTAGTAAATCAGGCAGACTATGGCTATGAAACTGCTTGGCACTTCTTAGTCTCCCAGACTTCCTTCTGGGGGCAGGTGCAAGATATCATGGCTCTGCTGTGGGTCTGAGAACTTTTACCAAAGTATAAAACCTCATGCCTCCCTAGGCATAACAGAATTTAGGGTTGGGAACCTGACCCTTCTCTCCGATATGACACATGATTTTATGTGTTGCATAAAAATGTCTTTTTTACTTTTTTTTTTTAACATTATTCCTGTTTAACCTGTCAGCTTTTAAGGATGAGTCAATGAATCAGTTCAGAAAGCATAAAGGAGTAGGAAATTCTTTCCTAATGTTGTCATATTATCTATTTTGGCCACTTGGCCTGAAAATCAGACACACGGGGAACATTTGAGTTTGGTATTTTACAGTTAACCCCATTGCTACTTTAAGGTAATGTAAGACCTTTTCTGGCTTTTTAGGGGGGAATGAAAGGAGGAGTAAATTCATCATAGATAAAACTGAAAAGACAGCATTACTCTGACCTTGACTACACATTTCATTAACTATGAACTGTTTTCAGTTCCGATGCCTTTTCGTATCAAAGCAGCAGTTCATAATGAATATGTTTCTTCAACCCTTCTTTTCCCTGGAAAAAAATTATATGCTTGTTATTTCATATTAAATGTGTCTTTAGGGAATCAGTTTTTACACAGAAGTGGATTAAAAGTAAACATCTAGTATTATTAATATCACCATATGAGGAGAAGAAAAAGGACTTAAACCTCTCCAAATTATTGCTTTGACAAATTGTAGTCTTGCCATGAGAAATATGAAACTATGATTGTTTAATTACACGTTACATCGTGTTACCCCTGCTTTTGTTCGGCTGAAAAAGACTTCAATAGTATTAATACTGATTTCCCCACTGTACAGCAAGGGAGAATAGCTATATAATTATGCTGTTTCTTACTTGGATTTGGGATTTGGAGAGGGGGGTTAATTTCTTCTAAATTCAAATTAAGGCAGAATTGTATTTCCTTCCTCTGTGCCTAGGTGAGTAAAATACTATACTTAAATTTAAGTCCAAACCAGCATCTGTTTTGGTGTATAAAATGGAAATTAAAGAATATAAAAAAAAGTATTTTTATCAACTTTGATGGTTTTTAAAGAAGTCCTCATCCAAATCACAGAGTCACAGAACTCTTTAGGTTGGAAAAGACCTTGAAG
>NW_010535344.1:0-5403 GCF_000687285.1 Phaethon lepturus
GGAGGGGTGGGGGAAAGGTGTTTTAAGATCTAGTTTTAGCTCTTATTATCATACTCTGATTTTGATTGTCAATAAATTAAGTTAATTTTCCCCGGGCTGTGTCTGTTTTGCCCGTAACGATAACTCCTGAATGATCTTTCCCTGTCCTTATCTCAACCCATGAGCTTCTCACTATATTTTCTCTCCCCTGTCCAGCTGAGTAGAGAGAGTGATAGAGCAGCTTTGGTGGGCACCTGGAATCTAGCCAAGGTCAAACCCACTACAGGCCTCAAAATTCCTGATACTTACCCCTTTAGACAGACAGTCTTCATGTCTCCCCCAGGCCATACCCTCATGCAATACCTGGGCAGAAAACCAAATACCTCAGACCCATAAGAAGACTGCACTGTGTCATTCCTTCTGCTAACTCACGGTTTATGATTGCAGAGCTCATCTTCTCCCTTTCAGTAAGCAAAGGAGTGCATGAGAGAGAGAGAAAACAACTGATTCCTGTTGAAGACCAGCACATGGAGAAGGACTTATTGTAGGTAGGATTTTTCTTTAACGGATAGGGTTTGTTCTGTTTGTTTGGGATTTTTTCCCATGGCAGCTTAACTATGTTATTAAAGGACAAAAATATGCTGGGACTAATTTTTTTAAAAGCCAAATGTTATAAAAGTGTTATATATTGATAGACAGGTGTGTATATATGTGTGTTTGTTTTATGATTTTTATTTCCTTATTGTTAAGTTTTCTTGTGGTTGAGTAACAGTCAAACTAGTGCATTTTTTCCATAAAGTAATATGAGTTTTCTACTTGCCTGGGCCACTTCTAATTCTCTTCTCAGTGTGGGGCATGTAGAACTTAATCACTGAATGCTTCCATTTTTTAATGGCACACTGCTGTGATCAAAGAGATTTAACGTTTTTCCTTGATATGCTGGTAGCTGAGGAATGTGTGCACAGATATGAGTAAAATATTACAAATCGACTGTGGATGCTGTGTGGTAATAGAAACTTGTCCTGTTTCTTATACAGCTCAAACTCAGCCATCTGGAGAAAGAATGCATGTCTGAAGGAACAATGTGCATGAGCAATAGGATTGTTAGTCCACAAAAATCAAGCAAAATTACACTAACTAGTTGGTTCTTTCTTGATCTGTGGTCAAATAGATGTAAAAGGCACTATATATTAGTGATATTAAAATTAAAATTATATATTTTTAAGTTTTTTTATCGGAATTCCTAGTTCAATTAAAAAAGAGTGAGGTATTTAGTATATTTAAGAAGATAACTCCTTACAAAGAGGAACTGCAAAACAAAAGTACAGTATTCCTGGAAACTAAACCTAGAATTGAGCCGTCAGAAACCTAGACCCTTAAAAATCACTAAATGTACTGGAATGCTTGCACTTTATAGTCTTTATGATTTCCTGTAAGTATAATACAAAGGATAGCATTTCCTTCCTCACAAGAGCAGAGAGGATTGATTCATTAAGGTTTATGGTGCACTTGGGTGATGTGATAACAATTTCCAATGAAACAGAACAAGATTTCTGCTTTGTAAGGATATCCCTGTTTTGGGCTATCTTTATTTTTTTTTTCCTTTCCCCTTTTCACTCCTTTAAAACACACTCCAGTAGTTGCATTCTCAGAATATTTTATCCTGCAGATCTATGGGATAAGGCTTCATGAATCACCAGTATTTAAGAATTGCTGACCTGGAACACTTGCCAAAACCCACAAACCACTCAATACTTTGCAGTTTGTGAGATCTTATGAGCCAAGTAGTATTTTACAATTCCTGATGCTGTTACCCAGCTTTGCAGGGAGAGAGAGATCTTTTCAAATGTAAGTTACTAAATGGTTGCACACCATGGGCTATTGCTGTCATAAAACTGCAACTTAAATAGAATCCAGTAATCATTCTGCATTGCATTGATTTGCTGAGTGGCATTTTCAACATATATTATTTCTACGTCAGTATCTTTCATAGGTCACAAGTAAATAGTTGACTGTCTATGTAGAAGACAATCCCGATTCCAAGTGAACTACCATCTCGACAGTCAGAGCAGGCAAAGATGAGGAAAAACCAAGTACTGCTTCCAAAGGGAGGGGAAAGTAGGAGAGATCAGGTGACCCGCCAAAATATTATACAAGATATCTACATTTGATAGATATAGTTTAAACTCTATAGTTTAGTGAAATGTTTGGGCTTCCTTTGTGTCTAAATGAACATTAATTATCAAGTAAACTGATAAAAGTCCATTATTGCTCCTATAGATCTATGATCCCTGTTACTCATACATCTCTAACTGTAGAAATGATCTAGATTCAGATGAGGTAGCCAGAGATACGTTCAAGATAACTTTTCGTCTTATTTGATTTTTAATGATGTAACCTTCATTTTCTCAACTAAGTGCAGATGTTTAAATACAGAGTATTCAGTCTTGATGAAAACAAATGTGATAAGTTGGATCTGTTATGTTTCTAGTTGAAGAATCATTTCCAGTATAGGGGCGAGGCTATCATGCGACAATTTCTTAATTATATCCAGTGCCAAAATTCAGTTTGACTGCAATGATAGATACTCCAATGCCCAGATAGCAGTCCTGGGTACCTACACATGTGATTGACAACATGAACATGTGCACTTTCTGACTTTCTTGGATCAGCTGCTGTGTTTGGTTACAAACCTTGTAAAGTGCTGCCATAGAACTAGTTCAAACAAAACCACACTTAGCAGATTTTTCCCCTCTAGCCTTGACCCTTCGGCAGATTAGTCATATTTCTTTAACACATAGAGACCATTTTAAAATAAGGTTATAGTGTAGGTGCCAGCCATTGTTAAACCTTGGTTTTCATTAACGCAGCGTAAAAAGTCTAAGCTGTAGATGGTACCATAAATATTAAAACCGTTGTTAACAAGCAGCTGATTACAAACTTTCAGGAGAGGGTTTAACAGGCATAATTACTGTTAATTTGGCATAATCACAAGTCTGAAAATTACCATTCTATTTCATGGACTTTCCACTGTCATCAAACTGGCTCGTATACAGGCCTTACTCTGTCTATTTATAGCAGGTCTGTAGCAGAGTCAGGACTTGAAACCAGATCTCTCACGTTCCAGCTCTAAGCAATATACAGTCTTCAATTTAGGTATTTTTCTGTGACAATATTTGTTTCTTTATCTTGAAGCTATTTTTAAAAGCTAATTAAACCTTCATGAGAAATTGTATAATTTATATAAATTTTGTGGCTGGGTAAGAATTTTATGAAGAGATCTGAAATCAACGTAAATTTTCTTAGCAGTAAGTGTGTTAGCAATTTTATGCCTTTGTACTTATTTTCGTTATTCTGTCACTATTTTTTCTGAGCACTGCACAACATTTTTTAAACATCACTGTAACCAGTGTGTGAAGTATGAGTGTATTTATCCCCAATCAACAGGTGGCAAACTAAGCCATGAAGATGTTTGAGCTCAGTCTGGTAACTGGTCCTGTGTAAAACTTGTGTCTGCTCTGAAAAATTATTCCAATTTTGTATTTCTGCCTTCTTGAGCCCTATACTAAGATTCAGTGGGGACCATGTGTGCACATATTTTTATTCCCCAAACTTCCCATTTCAAACCAAAGATGGGTTTGATTTTCAAGTCAAAGATGAGTATCTTTCATTGTATTCCTGGTCTTATTCTCATAGATTATAAAAAGTTTTTCTGTTTCTAATTCTTTTTTTTTTTTGGCTTCTCAGTTATGTTGGAGATCTGTGAAGAAAATTGCATGAAAGATTTCAGGCCACCAGATGAATGATTTGCAAAGCTATGGATATCAATTTTTTCTACTTATACAGGACATATATTGTACAAGGCATAATAGTGTGCTGGGATAAAAAGTTGAAAGATAATATCTTAAATATTGAAAACTTGAAAAATAAGCAAATACTCTCTATAGAAACATATTTGTGTCACCTTTGTTTAAATGTACTCCTCAACTGCAATTAACATTTTGTGTCGCCATTAGTCAGTTTAGCATCAGACAGACTTTTTGATACAACTCACCCATCATAACAGAGTGTCACATACAAAAAGATCAAACATAGAACTCAGGAAGTATCTCTCATTTTGAGGTTTATTCAGCCCAAATGAAACATTAATTACAAAAAATGTGGTTCTAAAGTAACACTTTTCCCTGAATCTAGCATTAGTCATATCACTAAATATTATGGTGTGTATTAGTAGCATAGAACACAATTTAAATCCAAGACCTCTCCTTAATTTTCAATTTACTTGGAGAAATGTGGTTTTCTGCTTTAACATGGAATCAAATACCTCTCTGTAACACAGAAAAGAAGAAGGGTTTCTAAAATGCAATTCATCAGAAATGTATCTGTGCAATTATAGGGATAAATGAATATCCTTTAGCTCTTATTCATGGATGAATATTCCTCAATGGATAAAGAAGCACATCTGAAAATGGCAAAACTTAGTAATGAAGAGTTAGCAGATTCTCTGCTCACTTTTCCTGAATGTTCACTTGAACTTGGAAACTGTAGTGCTAATTGGTTATAGAGATATTCCATTCTCATTGTATAAATGACTGTACAGTGTTGAAGAGAAATTGGAGCTCTTGCCTTATCATTTACAGAAATGGGTGTTTTCAGATGACAGGCGCGTTGTTAAAGCTGTGCTGGGTGTGCATCTGTGGTGGGCTGACCCTGACTGGGCGCCATGTGCCCACCAAGGCCGCTCTGTCACTGCCCTGCTCAGCCGGGCAGCAGAGAGAGAATGTAACGAAAGGCTCGTGGGTCGAGGCAAGGACAGGGAGAGATCACTCACCCATTACTGTCACGGGCAACAGACTCGGCTTGGGGGAAAAAAAAAAGTTAATTCATTACCAATCAAATCAGAGTAGGATAATGAGAGCTAGACCCAAATCTTAAAACCCCTTCCCCCCACCCCTCCCTTCTTCCTGGGCTCAGCTTCACTCCTGAATTCTTCCCCTCCTCCCCCCCGAATGGCACAGGGGGACGGGGAATGGGGGTTGTGGTCAGTTCATCACACCTGGTCTCTGCCGCTCCTTCCTCCTCAGGGGGAGGACTCCTCACCCTCTGCCCTGCTCCAGCGTGGGGCTCTCCGTGGGTGCGGGTGGAGATCTGCTCCCCCATGGAGCTCCATGGCCGCAGGAGCACAGCCGGCCTCACCATGGGCTTCCCCAGGGGCTGCCGGGGACCCTCTGCTCCAGCGCCTGGAGCCCCTCCTGCTGCTCTGACCTGGGGGCTGCAGGGCTGTTCCTCCCACGTACTCTCACTCCTTTCTCTGGCTGCAGCTGCTGTTGTGCAGCAACTTTTCCCCTCCTTACCTCCGCTCCCCCACAGGCGCTGCCACCATGGCTGATGGGCTCAGCCTTGGCCAGCGGCGGGGGGCGGCCT